>NW_015151586.1:223615-240088 GCF_000732505.1 Cyprinodon variegatus
TATTTTTTTTAATATATATTTTGGCAAGTTGGTGTTTCTTGTTTCCATGTTAATTTTTGCCATCAAAATATCCATATTTTTTTAATGATACAAAGAAGTCTTTTTTTTCCTAGATTTTTTTGAAGTATCACTGAGCGCCCTATAAAGGGTTAAGTGACCCAGCAGTTGCTGTCTTTAGCACAGTACTCTCTCCCAATATTTACTTATGTATTTATTTATGCATTTATTAATTTACTAAAGTAGGCCTACTCCAGTATATAAATCAACACGAAAAACTTTTTTTTATCGTTCTATTCATTATTATATTCTGTAACATGTGAGCTGTTGCTTATTTTCTCTATATAATTATTAAAGAAATGTAGCCCTTGTGTTATATTTAGATATTTTGGATTATATGCAAAGTTTACGTTTAAAAAAAACGCCGGTTTGGTTCAAGACGTCTGATCATCTTTTATTCTGAAATCTTAAATCGGAAATGAATAAGATGACTTCCGTTTGAAGCTGTCGTTATGAAGCTTTACTCACTCTGCTGTTTTTCGAGCGAGTGCGTCGAGATTGCAGCCATTACTCAGTGCTGCCAGTGCTTCACGCACCTCTACCGCTTTAAGTCTCTCTCCGTGACAGAAACCGCCTGAATAAAGGCAGGCTAAATTATCCTCTCTGTTTACTGGGCTGGCCTCCTCGCCAGCCGAACCACACCGACATGGACCCAGCAAGCCGTTACCAAGTGGTGAGTGTTTCTAACAGACAGGAAATCCAAACATTCGGAGGAAAATCGGCCTAACAACAAACAAGGCCTTGCGGAAAAATACGGCGCACAAAGTACAACTTTTTTTGTAAACACTTGTGACAGTACATTAACTTAAAATATCAAAAGAATGTATGAATATCACTAGTCTTTAATATTTAATAAAATAACTTTTTTAAACCAGTTTTCGATTAACCACTTCCGCATTTGCTAGCGTAACGTTAGATACGAACAACAACAAAAGCTATTTCTTAACATCTACTTATTTATTCTTTTTTTTTAGTATTTTTGTGTGTGACGTTTTAGTATTTCTTTTCTCCCTGTTGCTAAATATGTTTTATAATATTTGAACTGGTAATATTTATAAAACATATTTGTGGTTTAGCAAGCTAGTTCGTTAGCATGTTAGCTTCTCAGCCGAGTTTCGAGCTTCCGAGAAAAGGCGATAAGGTCATGAAACGGATTACTTTTTCTCGATAGGGACCGACATAAAAATATCTGATAAAATAACCTTTTTTTCAGCTTTTGACCTTTCTGCTAAAAGATAAGGCGATGTGTTATGTGGAATATGGTTTCATAAGCTAGCAAAGCTCTGTTAATATAAGTTGAACTTGTTTTGGTTTTCTTTTTCCCTTTAGGTTTTATTGTTTTAAAAAGTTTCATTATTTAATAAAAGAAAACAACAACAAATAACATACATTGCTTTTAAACTAGCGTTTATTTCATTCCATTCTGCCTGGGAAGAAGAAATCATCCTTATTCACCT
Organism: Cyprinodon variegatus; assembly: GCF_000732505.1. Taxonomy (NCBI): domain Eukaryota; kingdom Metazoa; phylum Chordata; class Actinopteri; order Cyprinodontiformes; family Cyprinodontidae; genus Cyprinodon; species Cyprinodon variegatus. The sequence continues at coordinate 225,130 of NW_015151586.1, forward strand.
ACTGTAAACAATAAAAAACAAAACAAAAAATGAAGTTTTCTGCTTTGTAAGCAGTTATGATTTTATTTGATCCTGATTTTCCTTCAAACCTGAAATTGTGTTAACAGAAAATCCCAAATGTAAATTTAGTCACATCTTAAACCTGTTTTAGTAGTTAAAAAAAAAAAAAAAGATTAGGATTTTATCTTAGGCTCTTTTAGTGTTTTCATATCACTTATAAAACTTTTTAAAGCACTTGAAGCCTCTAGACTACTTAACCATAACCGTAAACATGTGTTTACAGTTAAATATTTTCACAAGGTGTTCCAATCACTGTTGCTGTAAAACAACCCCTCATCACTGCTGTGTTATGGTTTTGCTTTATTTGTCTGTTTGTTCATCAAACATGCACTATTCTCGCACCAAGGGATAACTGCAAATTAAGAAGGGATACTACTTTAAGGTTCTTAAATCAAAGCTACATTCATTGTTTGAGTTCTCTTGTTTACATTTTAAACAAACCTCCTGATGCATCGTTTTACTGATGTACCTCACTGAGAAAATCTAGATGCTTGTAAAAACTAATTTGACAATCTCAGGTTAATCGAATCCAAGTTAGAGGAGTTTGGATAGAAGTAAAACAACTGAATTGACAAACCGCTTTTAAAGGTTCAGATACCTAACTCTAACATGTCATGACCAAACAAAGCAGAGACTGCAGGAACTGTGCCGATTCCAAGAATAATGCAACAAACACTCATCGGCTTGTTTTATTTCATTCTTTTTTTTTAAGTTTCTCAGGGATCCGCCTCGGCGTCGTTTTACTCCTCACCACATCGATCCATCCGTCCTGTTTGTTCTCTAAATATTCCTCTGGTTTCAGTTGGATTTAGACACACAAGGAGGCTTGTGGCGATGCTGTTAATATCTTATGTAACCCCCCCACCACCACCAAATCAACATAAGGCTTTGTCCTTGATTCTGAGCCAACCATTGGCCAGTCATTCCCTTCTTGCTTTGTGTGCTGATAAAAGGAAATCCATCTAATGATAAATATTTTTGTATATCTGCTTGCTGACAAAGTAAAACCTAGGCGTTCTGGGTTTTTAAACATGACTGTTTCTTTAAAAAGCTGCTCTGATCTTAGTCAGAGCTGTGATTAAAAAAAAACGGTGCTACCCCGACTGGCAGAGGCGGTAAACCACAGCCTGTTTGTGGAACAAATTCAAAACGGTGAATTCCTTTTTTTTTTCGTCTTCTTGCTTTTTAAATGCATCGTTTTCCTGTTAGATCATCCAATTCTTGTTCTAAAAAAAAAAAGTTTTTGGTTTTTATAGTCAGAATTTCTTTAGCTAATTACTCTTTCTGGCTTTTCGCTCTTGTCGTTCTCTCCCCGCCGACCTACATAGGAATTTGTTGAAAGCCTCGACAAGCTGGACTCGTTCGGCGGCTTTGACGCAGCTTTCGTTTTTCCCCCGGCAGGGTGTGAGCTAGACGTGAAGGTGTACGTTCACCGCCCCTTTTTATGCTGCTGAGGTTCTCTGGAAATTGCCCAACCCGGTGGCTCGAAGTACGACGGTGGCAGAGATGGCGCTGGCCTTTTTTTATAGTGTACTATGAGCTTATCTATGGTTTCGTTTGACGCTTCTGCCCTCCTTCAGAGCAAGATACAAGATAATACACAACAGGAAGGATCTGTAGCCTGTTTTTTTTTTTGGTTAGAATGCAAAAAAAAATGAGCTGGGTTGAAGTTTTGTTCATGAAACATGTAAGCTTTTCGAGGAGTTGGCAATATTCCTCCTGGTTGTTTACCTCCTGGGTTCCCATCACACCCTGGTGGCCCTTCTGTAATTTCAGAAGCAGTTTGGCTCCTGCCTCTGACAATAATTTATAGACTCAACTCAGCAGTTAGGTCCCTTCATTCACTGATTAGGTTTATGCCTCTCCTGCTGCACCTGAACCATTGGGGGCAAACATTCTGTTTAGGCCAAAGGTGCAGCTGGATTCTGTTAATCTTACACTGACTGAAATACACAGCATTTCTTCTTTTTTTAATGTTTTTATTATTATATAGAGGACACTGTTTAAAAAAAAACATATGCAGCATTTCTAAATGTTCATATAATTGTCAAAATTAGAACCTTTGACGACTTGAAGGTAAAAAAAATGTTCATGTGAGAAATTTAAGGAAATTGTTTTAGAAATAACAGTAATTGGATGTTAGATTGGAACTATTATAAGACCCCATACTGGTGCATAAAGGAAAATAAGATAGAAAATTCAAAACATGTGTAAGCTAAAGAAACTTTACATATTAAAAACCATCACAGAGGAGGGAGACATGTCCACTTCCTGTTTTTTTTTTAAAGAAAACTATAATTTTGAAGTTGTTGCAAAATACCTGACTTCTGGAAGGAGGCCCACATCGTACCGCTGCCACCTCCTTGCTTTATAGTCATTTGTTTGGTTCATTTAATGATATGGTTTCAGCATCTCCACCAGTTTTTTTTTTTTTCCCTCAAACAATGCATAGTGAAAAGTTGTATGCTTTCTATATTTTTATTATATCTTTTCTTTCAGTTATAACTGGAAAAAATACTGCCTTAAAAATTGGTAAAATTACTTTTTTGTGTTATGTTTTTCATTTTAAAGAGAAATAGCACATAGGTAAAAGCAGCAATAATAATAATGTCCTTCAGCATCAGATTCATTAGCCAGACAGTCAAATCTGTACCAATTGTGGTCCCCCCCCCGGACTAAAAATGTGTTTATTATAAAGCCCATAAATGGTGTTGGTGAGCTGCGGCTGCAGGACGATCCCCAATGATTAACTTACCACCTCTGTGCTAGGTGGTTTCTGAGGATTATGTGTTATGTTGCAGTTTATCTGACTGTACATATTCAAATATTGCCAAATCTCTTAACATTTTAGTCTGCTGAATGTGACATGGCGATGATCCCAAATCTGCAACAGAAAAGCAGGATACGGGTGTTTATATGAACCGATCAAAGTCCAAACAATGACCTGATTCAGCTGTCATGCAAACTGTTGTCTCTTAGCAGCTGCTGGCGAAATAAAAACAGGCCATGTGAGGCCTGTCTAGTTACTAAATACCTATTTGTACTTTGAGCAAACATTCACGTTGATTCTGAAGCAGTTAGCAGCAAACTTATATCTTCTCAGGTTGTTTCTGTTGCAGCTGGTACTGTGCTCAGTCCGATGAGAAACTCTGAGGTTGGCCCTCCAGCAGATGATCAGATGATAAGCTCGCGCACGACTCTAAAACTCCCCTCTCCATTTTCTCTTGCAGTTGCACAACGAAGAAGATTCTTCAGAGGCTTCCCCCACTGAGCCACAGCCCTGCACCTCAGCGTCAGCCAGAGCTGACGCATCTGGACAGGACCAGAGGGAGAGCCAGGCCAGCGCGGCTCCAGCTCCTGCAGCAGCGGAAGCAGAGGCGCCGCCGCCTCCATACGCCTCCATCGAGCTGGGGGCGACTGCCGCAGCACCTGGTATTACTTTAGATTGTCCTTTACAGCCGTTTCCAAAGTGTGGCTTGAAGCTCCCAGGAATGGCAACAGGATTAGATTTTTGTGGCTTTTGAACCAATGAGTCAGAGCCAAGTTCCATGACAGCATCACCACATTGTCATTCAGACCATACATGTTTCTGCTTCTCTTTTCTCTGACCAAGCCTTCTTCCATCTGCTGTTTCCACAGAGACCAGTTTCCAAGGCGACTTCCCAGTTCCTCCACCCTACAGTGTCGCCACGTCACTACCAACCTATGACGAAGCAGAGAAGGCAAAAGCAGCCGCCCTGGCTGCCTCTGCTGTAGAGGTTTTGCCCCGGGTAAGATAACACACCCTAAGCTCCTAGTCCTCTTAAATGAACGTGGTCGACTTTCTGTAACAAGTTAGACTAAAAATCTTCGTCTTCACGTCATCGGACATTCTTGTTAGATGACTCGCAGCTAGTTCTAGCACCGTCGGATCACACTTCTTGTGTCTGACTCTAGAAGCTCTGATGTTATTTGTTTTCCGTTGAGGCTCCCATTTTGCTTCCTTTTTCAACTACCGTTGTCCTCTGTAAAGAAATCTTCTCCAAGAGTTTTTCATAAACAAAAAGAAAACCAGTGCCTTCATAAACATCCTTGTTCAAATTTTTATTTTAGCACTTTCTGTTTTCTGTCCTTCTGAAATCCTACCGTGTGTAAAGTAGACTTTTTTTGTTTTTATTAAAAGGTTTTATTGATTGCATTTGTCTGAGTCTGTCCTGCTCGCTTTACACTAGAAAAAATGGAAATCTAGATAAGTAATTTTTTCTTAAAATAAGTACATTTATTCTTGGATTGAGGAGGTAAAAGAGACATCTTGCAGATGGAACAAGACAATTTACACTTACAATAAGAAAACACTTTCGCATTGTCTTAATTCAAGTGCAGTTTATCTAATTATCTTATTTTAAGAGTAGAAATACTCATTCCATTGGCAAATCATCTAATTAACCTACCAAAATTAAGGGTAGATACACTTAATTTAAGACATTTTTACTTATTTCTAGATCGTTTTTCCGGTGTATATGGAAGGTTTGTTTCCAAATGAGTCCAACCTGAGTGTTTTTTTTTACTTTGCCACTGTTTCTCTCCTTCCATCTCACTCGACACATCACTGCGGAGGTCTGACTTAAACAGTAAATATGTAAAAACCACCACCTCATATGATCAAGGTTTTTTTTTTGTCAGATTAAGTGCTAAATTGACATGTTTTTTTTTTTTTTTTATTCCAGATTGCGCAATTTTTAGCTCCATTTATCTTCCCAGCTTTGATCAATATCCTGTACTCCACAATTAATGCCGCCACCACCGTGCGGTTTAGTGGGAATGCCGTCTTTATGTTGATGTGCAGTACTGACTGCCCTTTTTTTTTTTTTTTTTTGACAAACTCCACTGAGGATTTACATTTTCCGACATTTGTAAATTCATGTTTTTTTTTTTTTAACCTGTCTCAACTTTAAATATCTTTACTACCTTCTTCTTCTCTGCTTCTATTATTTGTTTGTTTTATCTGCTTTGTGCCTTCATGATGATCTCTAATAAGCCTCTAGCCTTCAGTGAACAGGTGCACTCATACGGAGTGACCTTTGTGGGAATTGTGTTGTACTATATTTATTTTTGGGTTTCAGATCAAGTGGTTTGACGAAAATTAGATTTTTTATTTTTATTTTAAATCTACAATTGTGTCAATCTGTCATTTACAGTTGCTTCAAAACAACAGAGACTCGAACATAGAAGCTATTAAACGGAATCTAGATGTGTAGCTCTGTTTGTAGAGAGGCAGCAGACTCATTTAGGGCAAAGAAGGGCAAACATGTTGTGCAACGAATCTATTGATTTGATTTTCTCTTTTTTTGCCCTTTCTGTTTAACATTTTAAAGTCAAACCTTGTGTGTGTTCTGTGCAAATAGGATGATGACTTCCCTCCCAGGGACGACTTCAGCGACGCCGATCAGCTTCGAGTCGGAAACGACGGAATCTTCATGTTGGCCTTTTTCAGTGAGGTTTTGTTCTTTTACATGAAACACATGAAATGCTAAATTTACAGCGGAGCATCAACATTTGACGTCAATTCCGTGTATCCCCCCCACCCTGCAGTGGCCTTCCTGTTCAACTGGATCGGCTTCTGTTTGTCCTTCTGTCTGACCAACACCATCGCAGGGCGTTACGGAGCCATCTGCGGCTTCGGCCTCTCTCTCATTAAGTGGATCCTCATCGTCAGGGTGTGTTTCAATACACAGAGTTGTCTGTTGTGTTTTAAAGCTATTATTAAGATTTCTTTCTGTTTTCTTAGTTTTCAGACTACTTCACTGGCTACTTTAATGGCCAATACTGGCTGTGGTGGATCTTCCTGTTGCTGGGTGAGTATTTGTAGCATCTCAGTTGAAAGCCAGCCTTAAAATAAAAGCATTATTAATAAAGAAAATGTTTTTTTGTTTTGTTTTTTTATGCAGGCCTCCTGCTCTTCTTCAGAGGTTTTGTGAACTACCTGAAAGTGCGCAACATGTCAGAAAACATGGCCACGTCACACAGAACGCGTCTCTTCTTCCTCTATTGAAAGTAGGTTTCAAAGGGAGGGAGAGAATAAAGTCTGCCACCATCTGTATCAAGAGTACGGAAGAGGATTAGCGCCACTGGGGAAAAAAAAGGCTAACTGATTTTTAAATATCATTTTTAGTTTAATATGGGAAAAAATGTCAGAATTTGGACTTTAATCTGAGAATTTTGGATGATGAAGGTGATTAAAACAAGAGAGCTAATCTCTAAAACAGGCATGGCTACGGCTTGATGCTAACATGTTTGCTAGCTGTCAGAATTCTGACTTTTATACTGAAGTAAAATTTAAACATCAATTAACTTAATTTTTTCAGTTGCCCTAATCCTCTTCCGTAGAGCAGCGCCCTCTGCTGGATCAAAAGGAAAACTACAACGCTGACGTAAACATGCCGCTTTCTTCCTGCAGGTTTCCATGCCGACGGCATTCCTTTTTCCTGTGCAGTTCCTTCCCTCGCATGACTCGACCCCCGGTGCCCGACAGCGAGGAGAGGAAGCAGGGAAGGAAGGAAGGAAAGAAGTAAAGAGAAGGTGTTGGCATATTAATCCAGGAGTCTATTTCAATTTTAATTTGCTCTGAGGAAGAAAATTAAATCCCAGAAGATTTTCCTCCATTCCACCTCTACTTGCGTCGGGCTAATGTGTTTCTTAAAGCACAACATAAAAAAAACAAACCTCTCTTTAAAAAGAAAAAGAAAAAAAAAAACATGAAGGAATCTATTAAACTAAATGTAATCTGTATTTTTCCAGTTTGCAAATTCAGTGTTAAGAGTTAAAAAGAAAAAAAACAAGCGAAGGAAAGAATCCTTTCTCCTTGACAAACAGTTGAAAGTTGTGATCTAGTCTTACATTAACTGTGATGTAGCATTTGTTTTTACAGGAAAGGTAAGATGTGAAGCCCTGAACGCACCATCTGTGTTTTCCTGGTCGCCTTCCTGCTGCTTCCAAACCTTTAAGATCTGAGACTCCCTGTTCACTTTAAAGTAGAATCAGCCCCTAAAGGTTTAGACTGGAAGGACTTTTAACCCTTTTAACAGCAATACGCCAGCTGTCCCTCCAAAAATCCGCTTACAAATGACCGAATCAACGATTTCTCTTGGATGCAACAGTGTTCTAAGCTGCATAAGGTCTCATCAGGTCTGGTGTAGTGGATGATGATGAAGTGTGTTCACATGCAGTGCTTTTGCTTATTTTGTTTTGACACTCTTTAGAGTGTAAGAGTCTTATGCAATTTAGCTGTAATGAATTTCTCTTATTGTGGCTGTAAGGTGGTGTGTTATCGATGTAGGTGATTAGTTAACCCATCTCTGAACGAGGTCCAGACCGTTAAAGGACAACAACTTGTTCCGCATGACATGGCCGGATCTCTTTCGTCAGGATTTAGCGTTTTTAAGATTCGGGTTTTTGGGTGCTTCTTTCCTCTTTGACTGGAAAGCCCGGAGACGCGGTTTCATCTCCGGTTATTTGAAAAAAAAATAAAAAAAACATCAGCAGTGATGTTGGCGTGACGGCGATGAAGTCTGGGGGAGGAGAGGGTGGATCCGGTCATGTGACTGAAGCCTGAGAAGATATAACGGAGGATAACATTTTGATTACTTTTTTTTTTCGTCATTAAAGAAATATGTATATACAAGCTTATGCCAATTTATAATATTTGCACTTTGAAGTTCTTATGTACAAGATTTGTGAATCTGTTAAACTTGATGTGGAGGTAAAAAAAAACAAAAAAAAACAAAAAAAAAAAAACAACAAAAACCATCAAAGTTGTTGTTTTTTTTGTAACTGGAATTCTTAATCATCCCAAACGGATTATTTGCCTTTTGCACTTTTTTTTTTTGTCAAAATAGTGATATTTATGTCTTGTTTCACTGCTTTTAAACTAAACTGTTACAGCCTAAGTTTTGCCAAATCGTTTTCAAAATTGTTTCACTGGTCATATCCTACTAAAGCCTCTTTCAGCAATATCAAATCTTTGATTAGGTTAGAGCTCTGCTGCATGATACTGGCCTGAACCAGCACAGCTGGGTGATGCTAGGATTAATCTCTAAATACATGTTTGTCTTTGTAAATACAGGCAAAGTGTACGGGGTGCATTCTCTCCTGGGATGAGACTATGGAGGGGTGGGGGGGTTTTAGCCATTATGCATTTATTGTAACTGGAAATAAAATGACAGATCTTGCAAAAACAAAATGCCAATAAAGTTCAAAAGCCTGCCACAGATATGTTTGAATTATTTATTAATTTTTATGAGTCTCAAAGGATTTGTTTCTGTTTTTTGTTTAGTTTATACCTTTTTTTTTTTTTTAGGGGGGGAATTCAGAAGAACAGCTGTTCCTTTTCCATAATCCTTATTAACGGATTACAGTGTAATTAGAAGCCATTTTCGGCGCGTTAGAATAGAATCAAAATATGGATGTGCTGCTGACAAATCTGCTAAATTATAGAAAATGGTTACTGCTGTCATATTAACCAAACATCTTTCATACTTTTTCACAAGAAGTAGTCCCTTCCAAACCTTGTGCCTTCTTTTGGCAGCAAGTCATAGTTAGGTTGGTATCTTACATCAGACATAAGTAAGATATTTCAACCCTGCATAAATTCCCAGGATGTTTTATTTTTGTTTCAACAACAATTAAAAAAGGCAATAGATGGACATTTCCCAATTTTATATATTTTTTTTTTATACTGCTTTCAAAAATCCCTCCTGGATGAATACAAAATATTTGCCACTAGATGGCGCCAAATATCACTTATACTCTTAGTGCAGCTTGTTTTCTCTGAAAATCAATCCACATATATGCATGTTTTTAAAAACTCCCCAGATACATTCTGACCCTTCAGTGCTTGAAATCTGCCTTAATTAAAAATGAGGAAAAATATCAAATACTTAAATTGGAGATATTAGTCAAAGGGGATCCTTAATTGATGGGCAGAGCTAGTTATGGTTGCAATATGAGTTCAGAACATCAAAACTAGACTTTATTTTCTTTAGAGAGAATTCTAGGGTATAGCTTTTTGAAACGTGGTTCTCAAAGTTAATACTTCAGCACGTTTACTGCTGATTTTAATTCCGTTTAAATTGTTCCAACAAATGATCCCAGTTCTGGAGTCCTAGTGGAAGATGTTTGGGAACTGTACTTAAAGTCTCATCAGTGGCACTTTTGGTACGTTTTGCTCTTAGGTCATGATGTCCTTATGCTCCAGTGCTGACTCCTCTATAAACACATAAATGCTTGTGGGTTTTGCTTCAAGATATCAGGGAGGAATACAGAAAATACCAAAAGAGAACATAAAGCAACAGCAAACTTCCCAAATGGGAATGTTTACATTAAGTAAAGGCTGATTGAAATGTGCATCTTGGGTCAATACATTTATGCTCAACAGTAGCTGTGAGAAAACTAGAGATTTTATACTCATTGTAAGATCCACAAGAGGGCAATATTTACACGTTTAAATTCGTCTGGCTGTATAATTTGGAACAATTGCATAATTTGGATATTTATTGATCAGTTTCAGATATAATGGACAATGTGTCTCAAATAAATACCGTAAATGATTGTTTTGAGTTATTTTTGTGATAGTGAGATGTCAGATTGCCAGAGTTATCATTCTAAGATGTTTTCATGCAAACATGTTCTGCTTAAGGGTACTTTTCTTCTACTTGATGTTCTAAGTTTATTCCATGAAGTAATAGAAGGTAAAATTTCACTATTCCACCTATTTTGAGCAATACCGCAGTTTCCCTGACAGAAAAACAGCATGATTCAACCAAAACCATCTTGGAGAGTGTTTGCTCTTAGATATACAGACACTACCTTAGGGTATTCCTGAAAAAAACCTTTATGGTGAGTTTTTACCTGCTAGAGCAATGTTTCTTCATTCTGAGGCGACCCAATGGGTAATCGGAACCATTATCAGGTCAATCAGAGCGTGTAATTATTTTAAAAGCCAATTTGTGTGTCCAGTTTTAGTTTTTTTAAAGTTATATAATCACTTTGCACATAGAGGGGAGAACCTTCTTCCAAGCTAAATGTAGAATTCGGCTTTTCCACGTCAAGAAATTGCTGCTTCTGCCTTTGAACTGTGAAATCCTCGCAGCTACAAGCTGTCTAGCAGCACTGGCAGACGTTGCTACGGTATTACTCTTCCCTTGCTGGGTGATTTACACAGCCACATTTGATATGTGTCACATAAGGCACAGCACATTTTCATCCTTCATTTTTTTTTTTTAGTCTCTCAATCGCTTTAATGCACCTGATGGCAGACATTTAAGCTAGAAGGGTCAGAACTTAGGGACGTGCATGAAATAAAAAGAAAATTATTAAATTTGTATTCTAATGTTTCAATATACTGTCAATCAAATAAGACTAAAGAAAGATGTCATCTGGGTTTATGCTCCCAACTCGCCTGGCCCCAATCTTTTTGAAGGCCTTAATGGCGGACCCATTTACATAACTCTTCCGGTTTGCATTCCCCAATGAGGTTCTCTCCTCCTACTGACCTCATTCCCCTTCATGCTTCCAAGCTTTCAGCCGTTCTAAGAGCATCTCGACTTCATTCTGACCAGGTGGAGCCCTGGGAGGGGGGCCCCGGTTCGGTTCCAGAGAAAACCCTGACACATGCAGGGAAAAAGGCAGAGAACTGTGCTGACAGTCTCTGTCAACAGCTTATCTGCAGGCCTCAGCTGCATAGCTACTGCAGAGTCTAGGAGCGATTTCCAGAGTGTGTGGAAATGCATTAATGGCCAAAAGCAGCCAGGGGTCATATAATGTGTTCATTTATGTTTTTGCATTCTGTTTTTGTAGGGAACAACAGGGGAAAAAGGATTAATGACTTATAAGGTTGCCAAGGTTATAATAGTTTGGGATGTTTCCTACCAGTTTAGTTTTGTTTTAACTATTATTTTCTTTTATCACGTTAATTTTCGTTTGCATTAGCAATTTATTTGCTTGTTTCCATCAGTCACTATTATTTCACTAAAGTTTAGTGTACTTTTTATCAGCTCTTCTGTTAATTTTAGTTTTTTCATACATCATTTAACTGAGTTCTGTCGGGGGGGAAAAAAACATTTGACATCAGTTTGCAAGGTTAATAAAAACCAAGGGTAGATATCTTTACTTTTAGTACATTTTAGTTAGTTTTACAAACAAATGATGCTGTTATTAGTAGTTTCTACTTTGTATTTACAGTTTTTTTTTTTTATTATGTTCTTCATTTCAGTTTTGGTCATTAGTTTCAGTTAACTTTACAACCCTGGACCTAAATTGCTGTAGTTGCTATTCCAGACCTGTAAGTGGTGCTGTGGAGCAGCTTGAAACTAGAACTCCTGAAAGCAGTTAAAACCTTTCAATTAGACTAATTAATGAAATAGATGGTGCAAATCAGTCAGTTTTTTTCCCTTTACCTCATTATGAAATTATTGATTTTGTTCTGAAAAAGAAATATTAAGCTTTTTTATTCCTGTAAGTAAGTGTTGTGAAAAAACAAACATTTTATTTTCATTGTATATTTTGAACATCCTAAAATAGTTTATTTCTTCAAACATTATAGATTGTTTTTGTAGTTTAGAAATTCTGAAAAATCTACAAAACAACGTGTTTAGATCAGATTATATCAGATTATGAGTTATGCAAATAAACAGCGTAGTCATCTGATGAAGAAATCTAAAATTGAAACATGTCTTTATACTATTTAGGTCTCATTTAAATAGTTTCCAAATTAACTACATTTGGAAATCTTGTATTTTCTTTCTCAGCTCAGACAGTTTTCATAAGTTTGCCTATGATTGGCTCATAAGGCTTTTTTTTTTTTATTACCTAAGCTTGTATTGGGTTGTATTTTTGTAAAGATCTTTGTTTCTATTTTCCTCTATTCTTTTGGCAGACTCAGCATCAGTATGAACTATTTTAAGACTTCTACAATTTTCAGAGAGGTTGTAGCATAAGCAGCTTTATTAAGATTCTGTTCATTCATAAAGCTTTTACTTTTGCCTAAGAAGTTTTGTAGAGTATTATAACTGTATTTTTTCACTCAGGTGAGTAGAAAATGGCCCTGATGAATACGGTACAAAGGTCTGTCCTTTATTACATGTAATTACCAAATCATGCTGTCTCATATGCAAAGTGAACTGTATATTAGGTCTGTAAAAATAAACCATATCTCCTCAGGTTTTTAAATTTGCAGTAATGCATGCTCATTGACAATATTTAAATGTACATTGAAGTAGTTTATTTAAGCTTAACAGTGCAAAATAATATTGATCATACAGAACTACAGGCTAAAACATTTAGCACCGATATGTAATTTCATTTTGTTTAATAAACAGGATGAAAGTGGTTGGAAAACTTTAATGTTGACCACGTTTATCAAAAAACTGCGGTCTGATAGTTATTTTTTCAAACTAAAAATAACCCCAAAATGGAAAGTGATAATATCTGCATGTGTTCATGGTAACATAAACAGATCGGACTGCAAAAGCGTATCTAACATCAGAGTTTCCATAGCAACATTTTTTAATATGTCATGCATTTTTTCAACTAAAGCAAAGTTACCATGTCTTTTAAAACTCAAAGGGTTAAAGGTGAACTTTCCAACATGAAATGCTAAGAACTGTCTCTCTCACATCTGCAGCAAAGAAGCCTTTACTGGCTTGTAACAGCAGTCACCCACACAAGACCAAAGCTTCTTAACCCCGTGGCAGTAAGAAAGGAAATATGTAATCTCTTTGACACAAGGCAGTGCTTCTTTCAAGTGGGCAAGACACACTGTGTTGCGGAAGAACAAAATAGCTGTGTTGTTCCGCTTTCGGCGTTCACATGTACATACACGCCTGCTCCATTCAGGAGTCGCAACAAACAGCCGGGCCTTTAGGCATCTTTGGTTCAGACAGGGGGAGGAAAAAAAAAAAGCTTTGGAGTGACTTTGTAGGATGCCTGCCTGTGATATTTCTCAAGAAGCACACACATACATGTGTACATACAAAAAAAAAGAAAGTTAGGGGATGTGAAACTTTGTATAGATGGTTGGGATCCATAGATTACCTGTGCAGGAGACAAAGTTCGTTAAAGAGATGAGAAGATCTCCGAAGTCTTTGAAGATGGAGTGTTTAATCCGAGCATGGGACTAAACTTTGAGGGTGAATTCTTTTGTGATGTTTTTGTTCAGCGGGAAAAGGGAGTTTACTTTTGTTTTTTCCTGGAATTGTCTGAACTTTCATGCATTGTTTGGCTAAATTAAACCACAGTGTATTTAGAAGTAACTAAAAATGGATCAACACAGCATCTCTTCATCTGAGCAAGACGAAACTAATGCTAATTTATGCATTGCTTTTATAGTAATTATACATTTCATGTTAGTCATGTTTGGTGTGTTTACATGTATCAGATTTGAAATACAGTGTGTGGTATTTCCCTTAAAAATTGCATTTTTACAATGCAATAAAAGTTAGAATTGTTTTAATTCATTCGAAAGGCAGCAACAAACCCCAAATCCAATCATTCCCTTATTCTTAAATGCTTCCTGTTTTCTCCATATTTAGATAATCTGGTTAAAACCTGAAAATAAAAAGACTGTTTGATGTTTGTCACTTGTTTTAAACGTACGTCGTACATTAAAGGGGTCATATAATACAAAATGGAGTTTACATTGTCATAGATGAATAACGATAGTTCAGTGGGTTACAGTAAATGGACGTACAGAGAAGTTTAAACCCCATCGACACCTCCTTTCTCTGCAAATCTTACATTTCTAAACTTCCACCATAAAACGGACGAATTCAAACAAAGCACCAAATTGATGTTGCCTTATTTGGTTCTGGCCTGTACTTTTGTCACGCCCCGAAATTAACATACAGACCAGCCCACTGGTTTACTGTTATGAAGCAAGGGTGTAACTTTGTGAATAAAAGTTGGTGGGGGCACTCTAAGGGTTGTGGCTGATGGACCTACAGTTATTTGACCCCAATGCTTTCATTAGATTTTTGTATTTTCCAAAAACAAGCTCAACCATATATTTATTGAATACTTTCCTATTGATGAGAACACGAGAGACCTATTATAAACTAATAGAGAGATGCCTTTTAGTGCATTACATATATAGGGCCCAAAATAATTAATGTGTAAAAAAAAAAACATCAATAACATCTGATTCTCATCCATTTCTAAAATGTACAATTCATATCCATCCATCCAGAAAAGCATGGATATGCTTCATTTTAAATATAGCATATCATATTTTTTTTTCTGGTAAACTTATTTTATTGCATGTTGCATATCCCAGAAAATCTGTTTCACCTTTAAATCTGCAGCTCTCCCTACTTCTCTCTGTGCTCTGTTTAAAAAAGACATTTTTTTAGATATGAAAAGTAGGAAATATGCAGGAAAAGGAGGATGTCTGGTCAACCTACCATATCAACAATTTTGATGTTTCAGTGAGTGAGTGCTTGTTGCTATGATGCTTCTTTGCTTGTTGCTATGATGCGTTGTAAACCAACCAATCAGCGCACAGCTCATCTAAATATTGATGAGCATACCATAAAAGGAAGAAAACCTGTCGTTTCATTCTAGGGCTTTTAACCAGGCTGCATTAGGGCTCATAGAACAGCAAAGATGCCATTTTCAGCCCAACCGATGTTACACCCTATTCAGAGACCTTAAGGACCAGCACCAAATACCCTATAGAATCATTCTATGACCATTTAAACCAGAATCATTGTTAGCTTGCTGCTACAAGTAGCTAATGGATAACAGTCTTAGTTAGAGGTCTTTTTTTTTTCTTTTTTTTTTGTAATTCCCATGTTTTTTAAACCAAAAGACGGCCATTTTATCATCATGTTATTCTTAGACATTTACCCTTGTTCCCTTGCGCTGCATC
>NW_015151587.1:0-2569 GCF_000732505.1 Cyprinodon variegatus
TTAATTTATGCGTCGATAAACTGTTTCAGAGGAGTGATCACAGCGCTCTGTGTCATCAGCGATGTGTCTGTCTCAAGGCCAGCTCCCTTGTTTGATTAATACTTTGTAATAAATACATGAATAAAGCACAAACATACTCAGTTTTGCTCCCGCTCTATTTTTAAATATGCAGTAGAGGTATTTAAACGTAGTAGAGGATACGTACCGGTATATAAAACCCGCGCCCTACAATCTGGTACGCCTTATGTGTGTGTTGAATATAGTAATGGCACACATAACTGAGACTGCGCCTTTTAGTACGGTGCGCCTTATGGTCGTGAAAATACGGTAAGTTCAAATAGAGACAGTAGATGACCAGATTGATAGATGGCCAAATATTTGAAGCAATTTTACAATGATATTTAGTGAATAACGATCAAATCTTCACAGGTGCCCCTTGTGCCAGGCTATGATGTAAAAGTCCCAAGCCGAAAGCTGAAGTCTCTGCGTACTACAAGCTCAGCCTTGTACATTGGGGATCTTGCAGTGCTCGTTTATGGTAGAGAAACACTGTCCAACTCAAGTTTGACCGGGAGGCAGTCAGGGGCTCACAAAGATATGGAGTCAGAGCCACAGCTGGATAACACAAAGCTTGACGCTATACTTGGTAAGTGCGTGTAATTTAGGACAAAACACATCCTAAAGTAAATTCATACATGTTGATTGCTCCTTCTTTTCTGAACAAATGACTGTAATGTTTGATGTTCTGTAAAATTGGTGATGATATATTTTATGCCAATAGAGATACAGTGTTATGTTCAAAATTGTAGGTTTATGATAAAAAAAGAAACTGAGTCCAACCAGAATAGGGTTTTTTGGCTCCTCCAAGAGGAGAGAGTCACGTTCAGCTACATCTGCCCTCTCTCCACTCCTCAGCAGAAGCTTTTTATAGCAGATCATAACACATGGGTTGGGTTACAGAACAGTGTTCTTCTGACAAGGCAATTGATTGGGTCATAGGACAAAATGCTCCTCTTGATTGAATCACAGCAGGATGCAACCGTGTGACTTTGCCTCATGACCCAATGATTGAATCACAGGATAGCAGGATGCAGGTCACAAAAGTCTACGACCCTCTTGATTGATTCAGAGCACACAAATGTAGCATAATTTTATAAATATAACTCTAACATACAGAAAGTTGTTTCAGAATGTGATAATTTTATCCTGGTCTGTTCTGTTTAACAAAGCTTAACTAATTTAGGTTAATGCATGCACATGTCCAGCTTTCTTCAAGAGGCCATGAGGCTGATCACGTATTAACTGATGCTTCAATCAATCATTTATGTGCGCCTTATTTTAAACCAAACAAGTCAGAGATCAAAGTACTTCATACCCAAGAAAGGAAACATGCTGCCATCATGGGGGAGTGGAGGCCTAGTCCCGCAAGGCATAGAGCTTTGAATCCTGAGGTTCTGAGTTCTAGCCGCACTCCCACAGACTGCCACTCTGGGACTCTGAGCAAGACCCTTAACCTCACGCTGCTCCCCAAGGGGATGGGTTAAATGCAGAGATACATTTCTCCAGTGTGAGATCAAGAAAGTTCTATTATTATTATGAAGGAAGGCACATGTTTGACACTACTTATATCAACAAGTGTTAAACCATTTTCTCTTACCTATCACATTGTGTGACTGTAAAGGGCCTTACCAATTTCCAATATTCTGATTGACCCTGAGTCCACACTTGAGAGACACTAGTCACAGAATCTCTGATAAATTGTATTATTCTGTACTTTCGGGAGGAGTGAATACTGAAAAGTCAATGACTGAATGCAATCAGCAGATAGAAACTATTTAACAATTTGTCTGTATGATATTATGGAATTGTCTTTGTAAAGTCAAGTTTAGTCCCAAAATATACCTGATATACCATCATTTATGGCTGCTTAACAGGTGTGTTAAATGTGGATAGCAAATTAATGTTCCTAAAAGTAACGTTTTGTTTGTATGTTTGTTTTACCATTCACAGTCTATGCCCAGGTAAAGTTCTCTGACACCTCCATGCAAGATGTCAGACGGATCATCAGAAAGAAATGCAACAATATAAGCTGTGCAAAGCAACTAAATGAAAAGAAGTCAGAAAAGTAGTGTTTCTCTGAAGATATTTTGTTAAAAAATGTGGTCTTTTTTCAACTTTTTTTGACAACCAAGGACTTCAGTTCTCAGTTCTTATTCATTTTGAAATGCAGTCTGTAACAGTTTAAGCTGGCATTTAAGAAAATCCTGAACATTATGTTCTATAATGTATAAATAAATACATTTATCAAGATTCTGTCTTGTAATTGTGTTAACACATTGCATTGTACCTACGTTATGGGGTAACTAAGAATATTATATTCAGATGATGTGCTACAATATGGTGGTCAGTTGACTTAAAGGAATAGTACACCCAAAACATGATTAGCCTTCATTTTCTACTCACCCCCATTTTGAACAACACCCTGGAGTACTTTTTTGATATCTCAAATGCATCTGGAGATCTGGGAGGCTTCTTGCTGTCTGCTGACATTCAAATAATGGAGGTCTAT
>NW_015151587.1:3185-11325 GCF_000732505.1 Cyprinodon variegatus
ATAGACCTCCATTATTTGAATGTCAGCAGACAGCAAGAAGCCTCCCAGATCTCCAGATGCATTTGAGATATCAAAAAAGTACTCCAGAGTGTTGTTCAGCATGGGGGTGAGTAGAAAATGAAGGCTAATCATGTTTTGGGTGTACTATTCCTTTAAGTATATTTATAATATACAATTTAAAAAAGCAAAAATAGTATTGTAGTTTTAATAAATCTTAAATGTGTAGAATGTAACTTGATTAAAAAACTAAATATTATTTATGCTAAAACAGGCAAAAGCTTCTGTTTGCAGTTCTGTAAAGAAGCAGGAGAGGGTTTGGATTTGATTAACTTAAATGTAAGTAACCAAGGTTTGATTTCAACTTTGGTAGGGACACTGTTGGTCTTCAGTTTCATTGGTCTGATGTCATTGGTCCTTTGCAAAAATATGCATGATCTTTATTTATGCTTAATGTGAGCATCAGGGCACATTCTGTTTAAAGAGAACAGCAGCATTTCTTCCTACATCAATACAAATCATACAAGCACTACATGCTGTTTATCAGTGTTTAAAGCATCACTGGCTCTGATGAATGTGGAATTAGGACTTTTACCACCTTGAAAAGGTTTGCATCTAAACTTACCAGTGCCTATTTAACCAATATAGTCTAAATATTCGTGCTAAATGTGGATTTATCCTGTGTTTTCTTTTGAGGATATAGAATTATGCAGAGGTGAACAGAGGTAAAACCCACTCTTATTTATTTTTTAATCTAATATGTTCTCTCTGTCTCACGCAAAAAAAATACATTAAAGGGACGGCAAATAAATGTATTGTATTTACATGAGCACTGGAATTATAATAGGAACTGTCACTGAGCATTTAAAATATTAACCTCACTACACTACAAGGTGTACATATGGGCTGTAGTTACTCTGTGTTGCCCATTTCATGTATTCATCTAGGGCTGAAACAATCATATTAATCGATTATTTAAGTAATCGTCAATTTAGTAATTGATTATTCATTAACCGTAGTATAGGGTCACAAAGATGTGCCTTTAGCCGGCAGAGCGATACACCTCGAGCAGGAATTATACCAAGATTGTAAAAATATGTAAAGATTTTGCATTTAAAATAAAAAAAAGTTTTTGTCTGTCAATATTCTCCATCAAGAACTCCTCAAGAAGAAACGTTTTTTTTCACCTGGTTTAATTTCGGAAAAAAAAAATTCTTCTTTAAAGAACCTTTGGCTATCTATCTGTTAACCGATTTATCGAAAAAATAAATAGATAAATCAATTTACAAAATAATCATTAGTTGCAGCCCTAATTTTATGGTAACATTCCAAAAACATTTCTTAATACAGCACTGAAGGGCAGCTGCTTCACCCTGAGGCTGCCCTGCATCTTTATATCTGGATTTCCTGCAATCATATAATGTTTCTATTATACAAGTGGGTTTTTAATATTAAATGATTAAATGTTACAACCTTTTATCATTATCCTATATTGCTTACTGTCTGAATATTTAAATAGCTCCTTATGTCTATCTTCTTTTTTAATAGCATCATCTACAAAGCACAACACTAAGAATGAGCCTAAGTTTATTCAAATATAAAATCACTTTTAACAAATTATAAAAGAGAATTTAACACAATCTTATCTGTAATGTAATAGTAACCAAAATAAACAGCCAGATTCAAGCATTATTTACCAGACATTAATGTTTTTACAAATTTACTTATGGACCATGTGGAAATCTAGAAAAATAATATAAATTCAATTCAATACAGTTTATTTATATAGCGCCAATTCACAACACATGTCATCTCAAGGCACTTTACAGTTCACCAAATCATACAGTCAAATTGATTCAAAGTTTTCTATCTTAGGAGAACCAGTTGATTGCATTGACTCATTGACTCGATACCAATCCCCCACACCAAGCATGCTTGTAGCGACATTGGAGAGGAAAAACTTCCTTTTAACAGGAAGAAACCTCCAGCAGAACCAGGCTCCGTGTGAGCGGCCATCTGCTGAGACCGACTGGGGTTCAAGGAGACAGAAGCAGAGATACAAAAAGCAGCTATTAAAAGCAGCCCCATCCAGGAAACACCCAGGCAAATGATCTCTGAGCCAGCTCCCATGTCAGAGGATGAAGAGAGCACATCCAGCCAGTCACGGTCTGAGAAACAGGACTACACTGAAAAACAGGCCAATCTCCAACATCTATAAACAAAGGTGTTGATGGCAGCAGCACAGCTGAAATTTCTCTCCAGGATGGTGTCACAGCCAAACTTAAAACTAATAGATTCTACAGAGTGGAAGAATAGTGATATAATTAAGCAAAATTATGAAAAAGGGGTCCCTATGTCCTCCAGAAGTCTAAGCCTATAGCAGCATAACTATAGAGATAGCTCAGGATAACCTGAGCCACTCTAAATATAAGCTTTATCAAAAAGTAAAGTTTTAAGCCTAGCCTTAAAAGTAGACAGGGTGTCTGCCTCACGGACCAAAACTGGTAGTTGGTTCCATAGGAGAGGAGCCTGATAACTGAAAGATCTGCCTCCCATTCTACTTTTAGAAATTCTAGGAACGATTAGTAAACCTGCAGATTGATTAAATTCAATTAAATTCAGTTTATTTTTAAAGCGCCAATTCACAACACATAACATCACATCTCAAGGTACTTTACAGTTCAACCAGATCATACAGTAAGATTGATTCAACGTTTTTACTAACAAGCACGCACAGGCACACAGACAGACTAGAAAACAAGCAATCAGACAGAGAGAAGATGGAACTTAAGGCAGAAAAAGCAGAGAGTTAAACAGCGCAGCACAATTGATGCACTGCTACGTGAAAGATATAGGAAAGCCAGGCAGCTGCAGCTACCAGGCAGAGGAGCTCCGAGAGGAAAAGAGCCACTGCTGCAACAATGATGTATAGTAAATTATAAACATGCTGTTCACATCCAATTATTGGTAGAGACAAATGGGTCGGTCCAAAATTTTGGTAAGCAAACCTACAGCTATGGTCCATTCAGAACCATAACCTCTTGCCCTTTCGGTCCATTAAGAACTAGATACTCTTCCTCTCTGGCTAGGTTGGGAACCAGAACCTCCTCCTCTCTGGGTCCTTTCAGAGCATGAACCTCTTCCTCCCTGGGTTCATTCAGAACCAGAACCTCTTGCTCTTTCGGTCCATTCAGAACCAGATACTCTTCCTCTCTTGACCTGTTAAGAACCTGAAAAGTCCATTCAGATCCAAAATCTCCCTCTTCCTGGGTCTGTTTGGTACCCTAACCTCTTCCTCTCGGGGTCCTTTCAAAGCCAGATTCTCCTCCTCTCTGGGTGCGTTCAGAACCTAATTCTCTTTGGGTCCATTCAGAACCAGAACCTGTTCCTGTCTTGGTCCCTTCAGAACCGGAACCTGTACCTGTCTGGGTACATTCAAAACCAACTCCTTCTCTCTGGATCAGTTTTCAGAACTGCAGCCTGCTGTCTTGGTGTTCCTCTCTGGGTCCATTCAGAACCACCTCCTCCTCTCTGAGTCTGTTCAGAAACAAAACCTCTTCCTCTATGAGTTGGTTCAGAACCACAAGCTCCTCATCTCTGGGTCTGTTCAGATCCAGAAGCCCTTCCTCTCTGGGTCCATTCAGAACCAGAATCTCTTCCTCTCTTGGCCCATTCAGAACCAGAACCTCTTCCTCTCTGGCTCTGTTCAGAACCAGAACCTCAACTCTATGGTTCAGTTCAGAAGCTCCTTCTCTCTGGGTTTGTTCAGAATCAGATTCTCTCTGGGTCCATTTAGAACCAGAATCTGTTCCTCTCTGGGTCTATTCAGAACCAGAACTAGTTCCTCTCTGGGACCATTCAGAACCAGAACCTCCTCCTCTGTGGGTCATTTCAGAACCACCTCCTTATCTCTGGATCCGTTAAGATCCAGAAACTCCTCCTCTCTTAGTCTATTCAGAACCAAAACCTCACATCTCTGGGTCCATTCAGAACCAAAACCTCTTCCTCTCTTTCTCCATTCAGAAGCAGAAACTATTCCTCTCTGGGTCCGTTCAGAACCAGAACCTCACATCTCTGGGTCCATTCAGATACAGAACAGGCTTCTCCCTTGGTCAGTTCAGAACCAGAACCTCCTCCTCTCTCGGTCTATTCAGAACCAGAACCTCACATCTCTGGCTCCGTTCAAAACCAGATCCTGTTGCTCTCTATGTCCTTTTAAAACCAGATTCTCATCCTATCTGGGTCCGTTCAAAACCTAATTCTTTCTGGATCCATTCAGATCTAGAACCTGTTCCCCTCTGGGTCCGTTCAGATCCAGAACCTCCTGATCTCTGGGTCAGTTCAGAATGTGAACCTCCTCCTCTCTAGGTCCATTCAGAACCAGAACCACAAATCTCTGGGTCCATTCAAAATCAAAACCTCTTTCTCTCTGGGTCCATTTAGGACCATCTCTTCCACTCTTGGTCCGTTCAGAACCAGAACCTCTTCCTCACTGGTTCTGTTCAGAACCAGAACCTCTTACTCTCTGGGTCCTTTCAAAACCAGATTATCATCCTCTCTGGTTCAGTCCAAAACCTAATTCTATCTGGGTCCATTCACAACCAGAACCTCCTCATCTCTGGGTCAGCTCAGAACATGAACCTCCTGGTCTCTGGGTCTATTCAGAACCAGAACCTCATTATCTCTGTGTCCATTCAGAACCAAAACCTCTTCCTCTCTGGGTTCATTCAGAACCACCTCCTCCTTTCTTGGTCAGCTCAGGACAAGAACCTCTTCCTCTCTGTGTCGGTTAAGAACCACAACCACCTCATCTCTGGGTCTTTTCAGATCCAAGCCCTTCCTCTCTGGGTTCGTTCAGAACCAGAACTTTTTCCTTTTTGGCTCCGTTCAGAACCAAAACCTCTTCCTCTCTGGGTCCTTTAAAAACCAGATTCTCATCCTCTCTGGTTCAGTTTAAAACTTAATTCTCTCTGGGTCCATTCCCATCCACAACCTGTTCCTCTCTGGGTCCGTTCAGATCCAAACCTCCTCCTCTATGGGTCCATTCAGAACCAAAACCTGCATATCTCTGGGTCCTTTCAGAACCAGAACCTCCTCATCTCTGGGTCCGTTCAAAACCAGAACCTCTTCCTCTCTGTGTCGGTTCAGAACCAGAACCTCCTCATCTCTGGATCCATTCAGAACCAGAACCTCGTCCTCTCTTGGTCCTTTCAGAAGCAGAACCTCTTCTCTGTCGGATCGTTCAGAACTAGGACCTCCCGCTCTCTGGGTCTGTTGAGAATCAGAGCCAGTTCCTCTTTGGGTCTATTCAGAATCAGGAACTATTCCTCTCTGGGTCCATTTGGAACCAGAATCTCCTCTCTTGGTCCGTTAAGAATCCAAATCTCTTCCTCTCTGGGTCTATTCAGAACCAGAACCTCCATCTCTAAGTCCATTCAGATACATTACCTGCTCCTCTCTGGGTTCGTTCAGAACCAGAACCTCACATCTCTGGGACAATTCAGATACAGAACCTCCTCATCTCTGGATCCGTTAAGAACCAGAACCTCCTCCTCTCTTGGTGTATTCAGAACCAGAACCTTACATCTCTGTCTCCATTCAAAACAAGAACCTCTTCCTCTCTGGGTCCATTCAGGACCATCTCCTCCTCTCAGGGTTCGCTCAGAACATAGAACCTCTTCCTCTCTGGGTCCATTCAGAACCAGCTCCTCCTTTCTGGGTCCGCTCAGAACCAGAACCTCATTATCTCTGGGTCCATTCAGAACCAAAACCTCTTCCTCTCTGGGTCCATCCAGAACCACCTCCTCCTTTCTGGGTCAGCTCAGGAAAAGAACCTTTTCCTCTCTGTGTTGGTTAAGAACCACAACCACCTCATCTCTGGGTCTTTTCAGATTCAGAAGCCCTTCCTCTCTGGGTCCTTTCAAAACCAGATTCTCATCATCTCTCGTTCAGTTTAAAACTTAATTCTCTCTGGGTCCATGCCCATCCAGAACCTGTTCCTCTCTGGGTCCATTCAGATCCAAACCTCCTCCTCTATGGGTCCATTCAGAACCAAAACCCCCATATCTCTGGGTCCTTTCAGAAACAGAACCTCCTCATCTCTGGGTCCGTTAAAAACCAGAACCTCTTCCTCTCTGTGTCGGTTCAGAACCAGAACCTCCTCATCTCTGGATCCATTCAGAACCAGAACCTCGTCCTCTCTTGGTCCGTTTAGAAACAGAACATCCTCCTCTCTTGGTCCTTTCAGAAGCAGAACCTCTTCTCTGTCGGATCGTTCAGAACTAGGACCTCCTCCTCTCAGGGTCTGTTGAGAATCAGAGCCAGTTCTTCTTTGGGTCTATTCAGAACCAGGAAGTATTCCTCTCTGGGTCTGTTCAGAACCAGGACGTCATCCTCTCTAGGTCCATTTGGAACCAGAATCTCCTCTCTTGGTCTGTTCAGAATCCGAATCTCTTCCTCTCTGGGTCTATTCAGAACCAGAACCTCACATCTCTGGGACCATTCAGATACAGAACGTCCTCATCTCTGGATCCGTTAAGAACCAGAACCTCCTCCTCTCTTGGTCAATTCAGAACCAGAACCTCACATCTCTGTCCCCATTCAAAACAAGAACCTCTTCCTCTCTGGGTCCATTCAGGACCATCTCCTCCTCTCACGGTTCGCTCAGAACATGAACCTCATGGTCTCTGGGTCCATTCAGAACCAGAACCTCATTATCTCTGGGTCCATTCAGAACCAAAACCTCCTCTTTTCTGGGTCCATTCAGAACCACCTCCTCCTTTCTGGGTCCACTCAGAACAAGAACCACTTCCTCTCTGTGTCGGTTAAGAACCAGAACCACTTCATCTCTCGGTCTGTTCGGATCCAGAAGCCCTTCCTCTCTGGGTCCATTCATAACTAGAACCCCTTCCTCTCTTGGTCCGTTCAGAACCAGAACCTCTTCCTCTCTGGCTCTGTTCAGAACCAGAACCTCCTACTCTCTGGGTCTGTTCAGAAGCTCCTTCTCTCTAGGTCCTTTCAAAACCAGATTCTCATCCTCTCTGGTTCAGTTCAAAACCTAATTCTCTCTTTGTCCAATCAGAACCAGAACCTGTTCCTCTCTGGGTCCGTTCAGATCATAACTCCTGCTCTCTGGGTCTATTCAGAACCAGAACCTCCATCTCTAGGTTCATTCAGACACAGAACCTGCTCCTCTCTGGGTTCGTTCAGAACCAGAACATTACTTCTCTGGGACCATTCAGATTCAGAACGTCCTCATCTCTGGATCCGTTAAGAACCAGAACCTCCTCCTCTCTTGGTCTATTCAGAACCTGAACCTCACATCTCTGTCTCCATTCAAAACAAGAATCTCTCTCTCTGGGTCCATTCAGGACCGTCTCCTCCTCTCAGCGTTCGCTCAGAACATAGAACATCTTCCTCTCTGGGTCCATTCAGAACCACCTCCTCCTTTCTGGGTCCGCTCAGAACAAGAACCTCTTCCTCTCTGTGTCGGTTAAGAACCACAACCACCTCATCTCTGGGTCTGTTCAGATCCAGAAGCCCTTCCTCTCTGAGTCCATTTAAAACCAGCATCTCTTCCTCTCTTGGTCTGTTCAGAACCAGATTCTCATCCTCTGGTTCAGTTCAAAACCTAATTCTATCTGGGTTCATTCAGAACCAGAACCTCTTCCTCTCTGGGTCTGTTCGGAGCCAGAACCTCTTCCTCTATGGGTTCGTTCAGAACCAGAACCTCCTCCTCTCTGGATCAGTTCAGAACATGAACCTCCTGGTCTCTGGGTCCATTCAGAACCAGAACCTCATTATCTCTGGGACCATTCAGAAATAAAACCTCTTCTTTTCTGGGTCCATTCAGAACCACCTCCTCCTTTCTGGGTCTGCTCACAAAAAGAACCACTTCCTCTCTGTGTCGGTTAAGAACCACAACCACTTCATCTCTCGGTCTGTTCAGATCCAGAAGCCCTTCCTCTCTGGGTCCATTCATAACTAGAATCTCTTCCTCTCTTGGTCCGTTCAGAACCAGAACCTCATTATATCTGGGTCCATTCAGAACCAGAACCTCATTATCTCTGGGTCCATTCAGAACCAGAAGCTCTGGGTCGGTTCAAAAACTAATTCTCTCTGGGTCCATTCAGAACCAGAACCT
>NW_015151587.1:14107-15606 GCF_000732505.1 Cyprinodon variegatus
ATGAACCTCCTCCTCTCTGGGTCCATTCAGAACCAACACCTGCATATCTCTGGGTCCATTCAGAGCCAGAACCTCCTCCTCTCTGGGTCAGTCCAGAACATGAACCTCCTCCTCTCTGGGTCCATTCAGAACCAACACCTCCATATCTCTGGGTCCATTAAGAACCAGAACCTCCATATCTCTGGGTCAGTTCAGAACATGAACCTCCTGGTCTCTGGGTCCATTCAGAACCAGAACCTCATTATCTCTGGGTCCATTCAGAACCAACACCTCCATATCTCTGGGTCCATTAAGAACCAGAACCTCCTCCTCTCTGGGTCAGTTCAGAACGTGAACCTCCTGGTCTCTGGGTCCATTCAGAACCAGAACCTCATTATCTCTGGGTCCATTCAGAACCAGAAGCTCTGGGTCGGTTCAAAAACTAATTCTCTCTGGGTCCATTCAGAACCAGAACCTGGACCAAATCCTTCTGTCTAGGTCAGTTCAGAACCAGAACCTCCTCCTCTCTGGTCCATTCTCTGGTATATTCAGAACGAGAACCTCCATGTCTCTCGACCCAGTCAAAACCAGAACCTCTTCCTCTTTGGGTCTTTTCAAAACCAGATTCTCACCCTCTCTGGTTCAGTTTAAAACCTAACTCTCTCTGGGTCCATTCAGAACCAACTCCCTCTGTCTGGGTTTGTTTCAGAACCACCTCCTGTTGTCTTGCTGCATTCAGAACATGAACCTCTTCCTGTCAGGGTCTATTCAGAACCAGAACATTTTGCTCTCTCGGTCCATTCAGAACCAGATATTCTCTCTCTCTTGACCTGTTCAGAACCAGAACCTCCTCCAATCTAATTACATTCAGAACCTAATTCTCTTCGGGTCCATTAAGAACCAAAACCTGTTCCTTTCTGGTAGTATTCAGAACCAGAACCTGTCCCCCTCTTTGTCCCTTCAGAACCAGAACCTTTACCTCTCTGGGACCATTCAGAACCAAGTCCTTCTCTCTGGCTCAGTTTCAGAACCACCGCCTGCTGTCTGGATGTTCCTCTCTGGGTCCATTCAGATCCAGAACCTCCTCCTCTCTGTGTAATTTCAGAACGTGAATCTCCTCCTCTCTGGCTCCACTCAGAACCAGAACCTCCATATTTCTGATTCCATTCAGAACCAGGAACTGTTCCTCTCTGGGTCTGTTCAGAACCAGGACGTCATCCTGTCTGGGTCCATGTCGAAAACAGAATCTCCTTCTCTCTGGGTCCGTTCAGATCCAGAACCTCCTCCTCTCTGTGTTAGTTCAGAACTTGAACTTCCTTCTCTCTGGATCCATTCAGAACCAGAACCTCCATATTTCTGATTCCATTCAGAACCAGGAACTGTTCCTCTCTGGGTCTGTTCAGAACCAGGACGTCATCCTGTCTGGGTCCATGTCGAAAACAGAATCTCCTTCTCTCTGGGTCCGTTCAGATCCAGAACCTCCTCCTCTCTGTGTTAGTTCAGAACTTGAACTTCCTTCT
>NW_015151587.1:19041-19778 GCF_000732505.1 Cyprinodon variegatus
CCTCTCTGGGTCTGTTCAGAACCAGGACGTCATCCTGTCTGGGTCCATGTCGAAAACAGAATCTCCTTCTCTCTTGGTCCGTTCAGAAATGAACCCTCTTCCTCTCTGGGTCTATTAAGAACCAGAACCTCACATTTCTGGGTCCATTCAGATACAGAACCTCCTCATCTTTGGATCCGTTAAGAAACAGATTCTCCTCCTCTATTGGTCTATTCAGAACCAGAAACTCACATCTCTAGCTCCATTCAAAACCAGAACCTCTCCCTCTCTGGGTCTGTTCAAAACCAAATGCTCTTCCTCTCTGCGTCCATGCAGAATCTGAACCTCCTCATCTCTCGGTCCGTTCAGATCCAGAAACCCTTCCTCTCTGGGTCCATTTAGAACCAGAAGCTTTTCCTCTCGTGGCCCTTTGAGAAACAGAACATCCTCCTCTCTTGGTCCTTTCAGAACCAGAACCTCTTCTCTGTCGGATCGTTCAGAACTAGGACCTCCTCCTCTCTTGGTCTGTTGAGAATCAGAGCCAGTTCCTCTCTGGGTCTATTCAGAACCCGAACCTTCCTCTACGGGTCTGTCCAGATCCAGAACCTCCTCCTCTCTGGGTCAGTTCAGAACATGAACCTCCTGGTCTCTGGTTTCATTCAGAACCAGAACCTCATTATCTCTGGGTCCATTCAGAACCAGCAACTATTCCTCTCTGGGTCTGTTTAGAACCAGGACGTCATCCTCTCTGGGTCCAT
>NW_015151587.1:21212-23257 GCF_000732505.1 Cyprinodon variegatus
ATCTCTGGGTCCATTCAGAACCAGAACCTCATTATCTCTGGGTCCATTCAGAACCAGGACCTCCTCCTTTCTGGGTCCTTTGAGAATCAGAAACTTTTACTCTCTGGGTCCATACAGAACCAAAACTTCCTCATCTCTGGGTCTGTTTAGAACTGGAACCTCTCCCTCCCTGGATGCGTTCAGAACCAGAACCTCTTCCTATTTAGGTCCATTCAAAACCAGATTATCCTTCTCTCTGGTTCCTGTCAGAACCTTATTTTCTCAGGGTCAATTCAGAACCAGAACCTGTTCCTTTGTGCGTTCATTCAAAACCTAATTCTCTCTGGGTCCATTGAGAACCGGAACCTGTTCCTCTCTGGGTAAGTTCAGAACCTTATTCTCACTGGGTCAATTCAGAACCAGAACCTGTTCCTCTCTGGGTCCTTTGAAAACCAGATTCTCATCCTCTCTGGGTCAGTTCAAAATCGAATTCTCTCTGGGTCTCTTCAGATCCAGAACCTGTTCATCTCTGGGTCCGTTCAGATCCAGAACCTCCTTCTCTCTGTGTCAGTTCAGAACATGAACCTCCTCCTCTCTGGGTCCACTCGGAACCAGAACCTCCATATCTCTGGTTCCATTTAGAACCAGAACCTTCTCCTCTCTGGGTCTGTACAGAACCACAACCTTTTTCTCTTTGTGTCAATTCAGAACCAACACCTGGTTCCGTTCAGATCCAGAACGTCCTCCTCTCTGGGTCAGTTCAGAACGTGAACCTCCTCCTCTGTGGTTCCATTCAGAACCAGACCCTCTATATCTCTGGGTCCATTCAGAACCGGAACCTCTTCCTCCTTGGGTCCATTCAGAACCAGGACGTTTTCCTCTCTGGGTACATTCACCACCTTATTTCTGGATCCGTCTCTCTGGGTCCGTTAAGAACCAGAACCTCTTCCTTTCTGGGTCCTTTCAAAACCAGATTCTCATCCTCTCTGGTTCAGTTCAAAACCTAATTCTCTTTGGGTCCATTCAGAACCAGAACCTCCTCCTCTCTTGATCTATACAGAAACAGAACATCACATCTCTGGCTCCAATCAGAACCAAAACCTGTTCCTCTCTGGGTCCTTTCAAAACCAGATTCTCATCCTCTCTGGGTCCGTTCAAAAGCTAATTCTTTCTGGGTCCATTCAGAACCCAAACCTCTTCCTCTACAGGGCCGTTCAGATACAGAACCTCCTCCTCTCTAGGTCATTTCAGAATGTGAACCTCCTACTTTTTGGGTCCATTCAGAACCAGACCCTCCATATCTCTCGCTCCATTAAGAACCAGAACCTCTTCCTCCTTGGGTCCATTCAGAACCAGGAACTCGTCATCTCTGGGTCCATTCAGAATCAGGACATCCTCCTCACTGGGTACATTCAGAACCACCAACTAATTTCTGGATCTGTCTCTCTTGGTCCGTTCAGAACCAGAACCTCTTCCTCTCTGGGTCCTTTCAAAAACATTACTCATCCTCTCTGGGTTCGTACAAAACCTAATTGTCTCTGGGTCCATTCGGATCAAGAACCTGTTCCTCTCTGGATCCGTTCAGAACCAGAAACTAATACTTTCTTGGTTTATTCAGAATCAATCTCCTCTACACTGGGTCTGTTCAGAATCCGAACCTCTTCCTCACTGGGTCCATTCAGAACCTTTTCCTCCTCTCTTGGTGAACTCTAGATGATTGCCAGAAAAGATCATGGCTGTATCATTAATGGTTTGTCTGTTACAGCTACAGAGG
Source organism: Cyprinodon variegatus (assembly GCF_000732505.1). Lineage (NCBI taxonomy): Eukaryota > Metazoa > Chordata > Actinopteri > Cyprinodontiformes > Cyprinodontidae > Cyprinodon > Cyprinodon variegatus. The sequence continues at coordinate 22,966 of NW_015151587.1, forward strand.
CCATATTGAGCTTCTCTCACTGTGAAAAAAGCGTTTTGGCCTCAACCTTCTGATTTGAAGCTTGGAACCAAAAACATCCCCTCCAATCTACTTTATATTGTTAGTTTTAAACTCTAGATGATTGCCAGAAAAGATCATGGCTGTATCATTAATGGTTTGTCTGTTACAGCTAGAGAGGCTATATTGAGCTTATCCCACTGTGAAAAGAGCGTTTTGGCCTCAACCTTCTGATTTGAAGCTTGGAACCAAAAACATCTGCTCAAATCTACTTTATATTGTTAGTTTTCAGCTC
>NW_015151587.1:24566-27050 GCF_000732505.1 Cyprinodon variegatus
CAGCCGCGCGGGTTTGCTGCATTCATATGCTAATTAGGGCCATTAGTACAGCTGATCGCTCTCCACATATGTCAGAGCCTGTTTCCGACAATTTGTGGCACTGACAAACGGCGACAAGCGCGGGTTGCAAATTGTTGTCAACTGCCGAAAATGAGGCAGATCTGCAGGAGTTTACGGGGATGAAAATCTCACTTTTCATGCAGTGTTAAAGACTTTCAAACTCAGCTCCACGACTTGATTTTGTTGGAGGAATTTAAAAATGGCTTACCGGAAAATATTGCAACCTACATTAAGGAGCAGAAAGCTAAGAACGTGTCAGAGGCTGCAGTGTTGGCGGATGAGTACGTGCTGACTCATAAGGATTATTCGGGTCCTGTGGGTTTTAAACAGCATTTTGGTCAAAATATGAGCCGCAGTGATTGGGGTTGGTGTTGCTTATCAACTGGAGGTTTAAAAATCCGCTGGTTCGGGATGATGAGCGGGTTTGTCATTTCTGTCACAGACGCAGACATATTAAAGCAGATTGTCATCGGCTGAAAGTTGAAGCGAGAAAGTTTCAAACTGCTCCTAAAGGAGTAGGTTTGGCTGCGCCAGTGCGGAGTTCTTTGAAGGACACGAAGGAAGATCGGTCTTCTGAAGTGGGTGTCTCATATCTGCCTTTCATTCGTGAGGGTTTTGTGTCACTGCCAAAACACGAGGAAAAGGTTCGATTAAAGCTCCTGAGAGAAACCGGAGCGTTTGACTCTTTAATTAGAGCTGACATGTTGCTGTTCTCTGCTGAGTCTGAGACAGGTGCCTGTGTCTCGATTCAGGGAATCAGATTAAATGTAATGTTTGTTCCGTTACATAAAGTGTCTCTGGAGTGCAAACTGTTTACTGGTGTCACACAATTAGGTGTGCGCCCTGCATTGCCAATTGACAAGGTCTCTGTGATTTTGGGAAACAGTTTAGCTGGAACGCAATTGTGAACGGACACTGTGCTGTTAGGTGGGCTGGTTGCATCGGACCCCATTCAGCGAGTCATTTCTCAGACTGAGAATAAAGGCGAATTCGCAGATGTATGTACCACATGCGCGGTTACTAGGGCCATGGCGCGCGCTCAGAGCGAGAAAGAGGACAAATGTGCAGGGAAAATTAAATTGCCTTTGTCCAATTTTCCAAATCTCTCTATCTCGCAGTGAGTTTGTCGTGGAGCAGCAAGCCGATGTTTCCTTGAAGAATCTTTTCGATCAGGTTCTCCCGCTCAGTGAAATAATGGACTGTGCATGTGGATACTTCCTGCAGGACTCGTTGTTGGTGAGGAAATGGTTACCACATGCTGCCATTGTGGGGGAACCGGTGTTTCAGAGAGTGGTTCCCATTAAACTTCGCTCCTCAGTGTTAAAAGTTGCTCATGATGAGTCTGGCCATTCTTGTGTACGTAAGACATATGACCGAGTTCTGAGACATTTTTTCTGGCCGCGTCTGAAAAAGGACGTTTTATCTTATGTTCAGGTGTGTCATGTCTGCCAGGTCATTTCCAAGCCCAATCAGGTTTTGAAACCGTTCCCTTTGAGCCCAATTATTGCCAAATCTGAGCCATTTGAGCATTTGATAATCGACTGCGTGGGCCCGTTACCCTGTTTAAAGGCTGGGTCATCATATCTGCTCACTGTGATGTGTCAAAGTACACGTTATCCAGCAGCTTATCCATTACATACAATAACAGCTAGGTCGGTGGTACGTGCACTCACTCAGTTCTTTTCGTTGTTTGGGATCCCTAAAGTAATACAGTCTGACCAAGGCACAAATTTTTCATCACATTTCTTCAGTCAGGTTCTGAAACAGATATGGGTGCGACACAATAAAGCAACAGCGTATCATCCAGAGAATCAGGGCGCGTTAGAGCGTTTCCACCAGACTCTGAAGTTTCTCCTGCGCACTTACTGTACAGAACTGGTGGGTAACTGGGAGGACGGATTGCCTTGGCTGATGCTGGCCGCCAGCGAGATAACCCAGGAAAGCACCGGGTTTAGTCCAAATTAACTGGTTTTTGCACACACCGTTAAGGGTCCGTTGGCTGTGGTGGCGGACAGGCTGAAAGAGCCTGTTCCACCAAAAAACTTGGTTGATTTTTTAAATGGTTTTAGAAGATGTTTGTATTCAGCATGGGAACTCGTTAAAGGCGCAGGAAAAAATGAAAAGCTTGTTTGATCGGTGTGAGGAGGTGCGCACATTTCTGCCGGGTGATCAAGTGTTGGCTTTGTGTCCAATTAATACTTCTCCTTTTCAGGCGAGGTTCGCTGGTCCATATACAGTTCTGGAGAAGGTTTCCGACCAGAACTACTTAATATCAATGCCAGAGCGGAGAAAGAAAAGCCAGTTGTGTCATGTCAACATATTAAAACTAGTGTTGCACCGATACCAATACCAGTATCGGACGGGGCCCCGATACTGCCCTAAAATGGTGGTATCGGTATCGGTGAGTACCAACAAATAGGGCAC
>NW_015151587.1:29475-31017 GCF_000732505.1 Cyprinodon variegatus
CAAAAAAGTACTCCAGAGTGTTGTTCAGCATGGGGGTGAGTAGAAAATGAAGGCTAATCATGTTTTGGGTGTACTATTCCTTTAAGACTGTCTACATCATAAAAAAAAATAAATAAACAGGAGCCTATGAAATATTTAATGAGAATAAATTTCCATAAAATTAGAGATTCTATGAATCCTTAAATAATGCACTAGATGTACCTCTGAAAAAACTTTAAGTAAAACTAAGAAATCAGCATTCAGACTAGTTTTACAATAATCCAGGATGTTAATTGAAGTGAGACTTTCTCTCCCCCAGCATCAGGACTAGCTGTTTACTCAATAAGATACAGAAATAGAGAATAATGTTTGAAATGTTTTTGTAAAATGTTATTTGGATTTTAAATAAAACTCTTACATCCTAAAGGTAAAAATCAACATGTATTTACTTCAATATATGAGGAAGTTATCTTTTTGAGGAAACTAACAAATAATGCTTGAAACAGAACCAAAGACTGAGATCTGGTTCAAGAAGTGAAGAGCCGATGATATTAAGAGATATAAGAGGTTAGTTATGCTTTAGATTATATTAGATGATTCTACGTGAAGCGTATAATGAAAACTGTTTACTGCACTAAAAGATTAATATAGAGACAAATCAGAATCCTAAATGCAGATGACAAAAGACTTAAAACAGATTATAGGCTAAAAGAGACTAAATACAGTTCTAGCTCAAAGCCACACAAATAAAGTATGTTAATACTTACTCAAATATCTTTGTGTTTCGAAAGACATTTTTTCTGTCCGCCTCTCTCTTAGTTGTTTCAGGGAGACAGGAAACAGTCACTCTGCATTCCAGTCTGATTAAACAAGTTCTGTGCACCGCCGCACACACTCATTCAAAGTCCACAGGAAGACAACCTTTTATTTTTCTAGCTTGGCAGAGAACTACAGGAATGATTAAGGTTAAAGTGGACACACTAACTTGTTTATGAATATCCAAGATGAAATGTACAATCTTAAAAAGGTTATATTCCTGGTTATCTGTATGGAGCCAACTAATATCTGATAAGAGGATGGACAGTATAATAAGTAATAGTTAAAAATTTATCTATGCAGGATTTGCAAGATCAGGGATTAGTTTCATTTAGAAATCAAACTTTACACAAATAAGTTGAAAAGTTAATCATAATTTCGGTCTCCAATACGTAACACAGATTGTCATACTTGTTCTTAATACATTTCTAACAGTAAAACACTGAATAAAAACAGGCTTTATAACTGGAAAAGCACCTTAAAAATTGAATTCAGGAATATTATGTAAATATGAGATTATGTGATCCAAGTGCATAAACTGTCCAATAAATCCTAGATCTAGATGTCTTTAGAAATGTTGTTATAAAGCACAGAAAGTCAGAATGCAGATTGTCTTTACAAATAATGTAGGATGGCACTCAACTGGCTTCCAGAGGAAAAAGGATTTTTGCTTATATTCTCATTATTACTATGCTGCTAAAATCTTTACTACTTCTTACTACTCTTGTGCATGAAAACCCTGGTTAA
>NW_015151587.1:32810-35713 GCF_000732505.1 Cyprinodon variegatus
TTTTTCCTGCTTCACAAAGGAAGGCAGCAGCTCGACAAAGCCATGATGGCAATTATTTTACATTATTATGGTATCGGTATCGGCCGATACTGCACAACCAGGTATCGGTATCGGGGCCAAAAAATGGCATCAGCACAACACTAATTAAAACCATATTATGCTTGTGATGATTTATTTCAGTGACAGTGTAATGTTGCCACGCCTGCATGTGCAGTAAACAACCTTGCTGGGAGGAGCAAGACTTTCAGCACCACGGACAGCACACTGTCACCTGTGGGGGATGACAGTGACGTGGATGGGTTAGACAGCTCTCTGATTCATGGGCGTCTTAAGAACTTTGAAACTTTGGGAAAGTTGAACACGTTGTTGGCTCACTTACCTGCAGGTCATGCTAAACAGTTAGCAGAGTTGATAAGGGATTTTCCATGTCTATTTTCGGACACACCTGGTCACACACATTTGGTCGAACGTGGATGTGTGAGACGCTAAACCAATAAAGCAGCGGTTTTACAGGTGAATCTGGAGAATCGCAAGCACTTGGATGCAGAAAAGGATTACATACTTGAAAATGGGATTGCTGAACCAAATATGTCCAGTTGGGCATCCTCATGTATTTAAGTCCCCAAGTCTGATAATGTAGTAGCAGTTTTATTGTCTTATATCAGAATCAGAAATCAGAATCAGAATATATCCTTAAACATGACCCTACACTTACTTAGCAACCAAATTTAAAGGTCAGTTTTGAGTCTCAGTAACACCATGGTCTCCAAGGCTGCATGAGGGGGTTTGGCAAAAACAGAGAAAGTCTGTGTAAACACCTCTTGAGGGTCGCAGTGACTTTGACGCAAATCAGCACACATGAATTCCAGTAAGATGTCGACACAATATTCCTGTGCATGTGCAGTTACGTAATGCGATGTCGAAACTATTACATTTTTGCAACAGAAACTGAATTTCAGAAATTAAAAACTTTTTTAAAATAGAAAGAATACATTTTTTATACCTTAAAATATTTACAAATTTTAAGTGGCTGTTTTGACACTAATCAGCTTGACTGAATATGTATTTATCATATATGAAATATATTTCTTCGTAGTCAAAATAATACAAATGCTGACCAGTAATATTAGAAATATAGAGATCTATAGTTGATTTTTTGACATTCAGAACATTTTTTTGTAGATGTCAGGAATGTCATTTTGCTTTGTCATTTTGACAAAGAAAAAATGTTTTTTCAGATATCAGGAATACAGGTTCAATAAAACTAATACATATCAAAACGGCTTGCCATACTCTGTTGTTACTAAGATAATATTATTTCCTAAATGGTTGTAGATCAATGGATCTATTTCCTGATCTATTTCCTGAGGCTTCCCCACCAGAGGGCGCCGAGGATCCTCTTCTGTTTTTTATTTTCTTTTAGGGACTGGGTTACTGTTGGGATCTGGGGATGTACCACCTTCCTCCAGCAGAGTGCGCTGTGGGTCTCCTGGGCTGGAGCTCTCCAGCACACCTGAGACGCATCTACTCATCAGGAGACCTTCCCTTTATAAGCAGCTGCCAGACCTTCCTTCAACGCCGCAGTGTTGACCTTAGTTTGGTTAGCAACCTGAGCCTCTGTTACCTGAAAGAATCTAAGTTGTCTCTAAGTGAGAAAACTGGTTCTAACCTTCCTCTGTCTTTGCTCACAGGAAACCTGTCTCAAGCCTAAAGCTCTGGGTGAGCTTAACCTGCCTTCCAGCGCTGGTGAGCCAAGCCTGAAGATTCCTATTTGGATTTCCCCTGCTGCTCTCAGTGAAGAGCTGGAAACTCTGATCAAGGTCTGCCATTCAAAGTCAGAAGCTAGACGCTGCAGCTGCTTGTGTACTCTGCTGAACCAACAGTCTCTGGACCCAACGGTTCCCTCTCTCACAAGAGAAGCCTGGACCCCGTCAAGACTTCAGTGAACCCAACCCGGAGCTGTTCCAGATCCAGTTCATGTTTTNACAGTCTCTGGACCCAACGGTTCCCTCTCTCACAAGAGAAGCCTGGACCCCGTCAAGACTTCAGTGAACCCAACCCGGAGCTGTTCCAGATCCAGTTCATGTTTTCTGTGTCAACATCTTAAATAAACTCTGTTAAATTTTTACTCCGTTGTGTTCTGCATGTGGGTTTGATATAAAACCAATCATGACAGAACACTGCGGCCATTAACAAGACCCAGCAGATCACCTCCGGAGGAAGCTTTAAGAACAAGCCACCTGATTCAAGGACAGACACAAACCCTCCGTGAGTTAAAATCCCGTTTTGATTTAAAGAAAACACACTTTTCAAGATCCCACAGGCTTCTGGGGAATCACAAGATGGCGCCAGTTCAACTTCCGGTTCCGGAGCCCATTTCGGTCACTTCCGGAATTCCGTCCGTCACTTCCGGTTTCAGATCCGCTTCTAAGGTCAGAATCTGCTCCGTCATTTCCTGATTTCCGTCCTTCACTATTTTCTGGCGAATCTAGTGAATGTAAAAGTTTTCTTTGGCAGTGCAAATTGTTTTTTGAACTAAATCTGTCCAGTTTCCCTGACGATGAGAAAAAAATAGTTTTTATTCTCTCACTTTTATCTGGTAAAGCCTGTGAATGGAAAGAAGCCAGTTTTCCTTCTGAATCAGCTATCACCTGTACATTAGAAGAGTTTCTTAACGAATTCACTCTTGTCTTTTCCAGTAAATCTGTCGAGTCTCATGGTTTGTCTAACATTAAACAAGGTAATAGATCCGTCAAACATTTTTCAGAAGACTTCCGGGTCAGAGCCGCCGCTTCCGGTTGGAGTGATGCCATGCTTAAATCCATCTACATAAAGGCATTAAATAAAGAAATTGGGAACAAACTAGCCACTTCAGATAAATCTGCAACCCTGGAAGAGCTCAT
>NW_015151587.1:37798-40264 GCF_000732505.1 Cyprinodon variegatus
ACTCTGCTGAACCGACAGTCTCTGGACCCAACGGTTCCCTCTCTCACAAGAGAAGCCTGGACCCCGTCAAGACTTCAGTGAACCCAACCCGGAGCTGTTCCAGATCCAGTTCATGTTTTTTGTGTCAACATCTTAAATAAACTCTGTTAAACTTTTACCCAGCCTCCGTTGTGTTCTGCATGTGGGTTTGATATAAAACCAATCATGACAGTCAGCCGGTGAAGATGAGGAATAAAAATGTTGTTCTAATAAGTAGAACCTGTTCATCATCTCATGGGTTCCTCTTCATGTTGATTCAGTGTCTTTTACACAGTAAACACTAAGTGGCTGTTTGCAGCTGCTGTGGATGTTATCATGCCAATAAATGGTCATTATTAGTGGTTTTCAGTACCATAGAATTGCTTCAGAGACGACTCAGTAGGTTGTTATCACTAAATGAATCCTAACCCTTAACTAATTCATTTTCCCTTGCGGTACTTATTAATCTATTTATGTGTAATCTGAAAATAATTAAATTGGTCCTTCATGTACTGTAAAACAAACAATTAAATAAAATTATCTGCATGTCGCTGATATTAAACAAATGAAAAGCAAATAAATTTCCTATCCTGTTACTGAATTGTAGAATATTCTTCCTATAAATATTTCATTCTCTGTGAATTAATGCCGATCATTCTTTAATAAGATCCTCATCAAACGGACATGGAATGTTTGTTTTTAAAACCTAATGTGTCTAAAGGACCTAGGGAATTGTTTTTTAATCCACAAAATTACAACAGAAATCTGATTAAATCAGGAAATAAAAAAAGAAGAGTGGAGACAGAGGACTGAGTTTACTGAAGAAAACCTGCTGCTGACCAGGTTAGCTCTGGGAGGATGTTACTATGGCAACAGAAACGGGATGAGGAAATTCAGTTTCCCTGATTTTAGGTTTAGAAAACTTAAGAGTTTTCGGTAAACCTGCTTCATGAAATGGACCTCTGGACATTCTCACTTTAAAACATTTTACATTTGGCTTCTGGCTCCAAATCATCTTCTTCCTCCAACATCAGCTATTTTCCTGCCCCTGTTGGGCTGATCAGGGAGTCATATGGCAAACAAAGAGCTCCAGGTCCAGATAAACCGAGCTGAGACCATTGCTGTGAGTTTGGACTGGGTTCCCACAGTGATCCACTCCAGAAACCAGACCCTGTCCTGGTTAGCGGTCTCCCAAAGCAGCCTGGACCTCCTTTGTTGAGAGTAGTTTTTATAGAAAAAACAGACCAGATGGGGTGAAGGTAGTGATTTCCTCCAGCAGGTAGCTCACCGCTCTGCCTTCTAGATTTAGCGTTTACATCATCTAGTAGGAGCTTCTGCTGTGTGAAGCTGACACCCCACTGATGTGAGAAAACTAAAGTTATGACTGTAGCTACGGTTCTATGCTTAAAGCATGAATGATCACTCCTGCGCATGCACAGGTTGAGAATCATACCAACATAGTCATGTGTGACCCCCGTTGACACCGGTGAGCCTATATAGTCACGTGACGACAGCTAAGTCCGTTAATCACCTCTATTGGGTGAAAGTTAACCCTGTAAAACCAAGCAAAGGTATTCGGGGATGACCAAGAGGCTGCTGAAAAAATAGCCTCCAGAGAGACACCAGTCATAGCGGCCCATGACACACTAACGCCCCTGGTGGAATGGCACCGTACACCAGCGGTGGTTTGGCGGCCCTGCTGAATGTACGCTTGTTCCACCACATCCACAATCCAACATGTAAGGCGCTGTTTAGAAAGGGCCTGCCCCTTGCGGGGCCCTGCGTAGCAAACAAACAGACTATCCGACAGCCGGAGAGAGGCTGTGAGTCTGACATATGCCTTCAGTGCCCGAGCAGGGCAGAGAGGCTAATCAGGCCCATCTGCATCAAGGCGAGCAAGCTGGAGGGGCACAGTATGGCTCGCGGATGAAGACACCTTAGGAAAAAATGCTACATCAGGGCAGGGTGTAACACCCGAACCAGCCGGGGTCCAACGGCAGCAGGACTCGTGAACAGACAAGGCATGTAGTTCACCAACCTGCTTCGCTGAGGCCATGGCGAGGAAAAAAGCTGTCTTCTTTGACACACGCTCAAGGCAATTTGGAAGGTTTGCAGGTCTGGCTTGATTAGGGACAGAAAAAACAATATGTCTTTTGATGATGCTAATCATACTCTGTGTTTACTGCTGAGTAAAGACGACGCTAACTGATGCTAAAAAATGGACTGCATGCTACGCTATGCTACAGGAATATGTGTTGAGCTGTTGCTAAAGCTTAGACAAGCTTTATTCACTAAGGATTTAAACACTGATATAACATTAGTGTTCACGTGTTCCTCAAATGCTCATTACATTTCCATTACCAAGTCTGACCAAGAGTCATTTAGTGGGATCCTGATGTCTATTCACTGCTAGCTATTTCAAAGAGGGTAAAGAATCATTTAACTAAG
>NW_015151587.1:41230-50234 GCF_000732505.1 Cyprinodon variegatus
CTTTGGCACCACAGCGCCACTTACAGGCCTGGCATACATTTTGCAGCGTTTTCATGCATTTGTGTGGACGATCCCATTATTTTACATCTCCATCTTTACGACAAACGTTCTGGAAAATATTAGCGTTTCGTGTTCGTTTTGACTTCGTGTGGACGGGGCCTAAATAAAATAGTTACCACCCCTACAGGGGAGGGCAATAAACATTTTAATCAGAAACATAAATTCCCAGCCGGCTGGGAATAGAAAAGAACACAAAATCACAACAGCAACAGAAATAGGACAGTGTTAGTGATCCTCATTTCTTTCCTGACACAAGCGGCTAAAAGCCTTCAACTTATGAGCATACACCACTCGCGTCGAAGGGGCCCTGGCATTAGTCATTGTGTGTCCGATTTCCCCGCCATCCTCTGAGAAGAAAAACGCCGGGCCCTGTAGTGGCCAAACTAAGAGTTGGACGAGACTTGGATTGGGATACAGGATCTGACCCCCAGCTGTGACAGAAGGTCCATCCTGTGGGAAAGAGGCATTGGAGAGCTGCAACAGAGCCTGTGCAGCAGTGGAAACCAAGTCCTCCCTGGCCACTGGGGGGGCACCAGAAGGAGCTGATGCCCCTCCTGAAGCACCCTCAGGAGTGTTGGGCCTATCAGGGGAAGCGGTGGGAATGCATAGAGCAGTGCCCGGGGCCAGTCGTGCAACAGCACGTCCTGACCTAGGGGACTGGCACTGTTTGCCAGGGAGAACCAAAGACGGCAATGTGTCGTCTCTTGGGATGCAAATAGATTCATGGCTGCTTTTCCGAACCTCTTCTAAATAGCCCCCACTACCTCTGGGTGGAGCCTCCACTTCCCCGGTGGTGGACGCTCCTGAGATAGGATGTCGGCCGGAACATTCTGCACCACTGGAATGTGGGCCGCTCTCAGGCTGGCAAAAACAGGGGCAGCCTAGGTCAAAAGCTTCTGGGTCAGCTTAGGTATTGTCGCCGACAGTGTTTCCCCCTGATGGTTGATGTGAAAAACCGCCGACGTGTTGTCTGAGAGAGGCCTCTCAGAACTCTGAATTGAAAATGCTTGCCCTGAATTTCAAAGCGGAGGAACTGCCATCGGTGCAATCGGGACATGAAAATATGCGTCCCTCTAGTCGACCAAGGTAAACCAGTCACCTATGGAGATTGCCTGAAGCACATCTGTGATGCTCAACAAGTGAATGTGGATGGATTTCAGGAAAAAATTCAGACCTCTCAGGTCCAAAATTGGGCGGAGTCCCCCAGTCTTTTTCGGGACAAAAAAATACTTTGAGTAAAAGCCCCCTGGATCCCGCAGGGGTACAAGCGCAGCGGAGCCAAACAACTCTCCAGGAACCACTGAAAGGTCCATCAGGGTCCTTCTACACACCTCTAATAGAGGAGACTGAGCCAGCCAAACCTGACGACGAGACTGAACAAGGGTAGACCAGACACGTCCAATTTCTTTCGGCAGAAGAGCAAATGCATGGAGAGATGCATCCATCAGTCCTTGAGTAGGGGCATCGACCGTGACACCCTCCAAAGAAGCTGAGACCCAGCAATAAATGTGCCAGGGAGTTACTAAGTTGCCCCAAATGAGACCGAGAGTCATAGGCTCTACAGAGCAGATCAACAGTGACACGACACTGAGGACAAGGACACCCGGCATTAGCTCTCAAAGCCTCATCTGGTGCCACAATGAGGAAAGCAACAGAAGGCATATGGCCCAAGCCAAAATTTGGCGCATCTTGCATGGCAGCCAGTGCCCTGCCACCAGAGGTAGGCCTCGAAAAGGCCTTAGTGTCCACCCAACAGGCGTGGACCTCCTTCACATACTTTGCAGATGGGGGAACCATAAAGGACGACTTAGCAGTAGGATGCAGAAAGAAAGCACTGGAAGCCACAGGTTGGTCCTGTGGAGCAGTGTTAATTTTGTCAGCTTTTTTAAATTTAGTCTTAGTCATATAGTCTTTGCCTTTCCGATTTAGTCTTAGTCTTGGTCTAAATGACGAAAATAAATTTTAGTCTTTTAGTCAATTTTTTTGTCATTTTAGTCCACACTGTAAATAATAGAACTTCTCCACACACTGCTTTTTTTACATATATATCACACTGTACAGAATAAAACCTCACCACACACTGCTTCTTTTTCTCTATTTTATTCATATAACACTGCAGAATAGAACGTCATACACTGATTCTCTTTTTAACATATATCACACTGCACACATTGAACCTTCTGTCGGCTTGTTTCATCATATCCACAAAGTCTTCATCCTCAATGGTCCTTGCAGGCAGGCCAGAACGCCCAATCCACTTTGCCATTGAGTTCTCCAGGGCTTTCTGCTCTTTGGCGTCAGGTTTGAACGGTGGGGGGGGGGGGCTCCCAACATCTCTGCAACAGACTTCCTTTCCTTCCACAACCTCTGATCTGGCTGTGGTGTCACTGTGTCAGGAATCTAGTTGGGAGGAAGAAATTTAAACGATTAATATCCAGAGTATCAGTAGAACATCTTTCTTCTCCACATGCATGCGCGCCCACGCACACACATATACATTCACATGCATGCACCCGTGCGTGCACTAACACACTCCTTCCAACTAATACAGGTCCACCCGTTCATTACCTTCTTCCATATGCCAGCTGTTGGCTCCTCCGATTACGCTTCTCTGCCATGTTGAGGCCGCAGACTCTTTGGTGGCGTCCTTCCTCCAGTGTTTTCCTTCGAGTTGTAAACGAAATGGCTCCATACATCCAGGCGTTGTTTAACAAACCGGGAAAAAGGGGCGTTGACGAAATATTTTCGTCATCGTCATCGCCTTGCAAATCTCCCCGATGCTGGGCAGTGACAGACCGGGTTCTGTGCTGGAGGTGAGGGAGGATGAGGAACAGTCCTTCTAGGACTTAATAAAAACAGCTTTTATTAAAGCCACCTAAAGACCCCTGCAGAGCATTCCTTATTTCTACCTTTTTTAACATTATTTTCTTTTCATTCCATTTGAAGGGAAAAAGCTTCCCCTCCATTCAAGCCCTGATTGGCTGCCGTGTCCCGATTTCATAGAAAAGTTCAGCTGGTTTCATCTTCAGCGATCACCGCTCCTCTCTCTCCATGTGGTGCTGCTGGTTGACACCTCAGCTCTAACTAGTAGCAGCAGGTGAGGGAGGGGCAGTGAACGCTCTCACCATGTGGAGTTCACCGCTGGACGCTTCACCATGCAGTTTGCATTGAGACCTCAATCAATCAATTAGAACCTGACCTCAAAGGTCGGGTTCTAATTGATTGCTATGCAGCCAATTGGTCCTGCAGAAAGCCTTGGTTTCTAACTCAGTCGCTGTGCAAAGCTTGTTCCAGTGAAACACAAAGCTTTAGTGGGTATGAATACTTTTAAACAGTTTTATGAGGGCGATTCCCAGTTTTGCTCAGCTTGAAATAATCATCTTGATGCTTTTACATCAGATGTTTGAAATGCAGAAATAAAAAGCAGGAAGTGTGTTTGTGGTCACAGACGTTTATTCTGTCAGGCTAATGTGTCCCCGAGGTGGAGACTGTCTGAGATATACAACAGAAAAGAAAACATATAAGGTGCTGCAAAAACCCACAGCAGGCCACCCAATACTGGGACCATTAAGCTCCCATTATGCTGCTGTTGTCATGGTAACGGAGTGAGCGACAGATAGAGAATAACATTCAGAGAGCTGATGCAATATTTCTATATAAACAACATTCAACATTTCAAACGAACCATGGAGAGTCTGGTTCACTAAGCTGATCTTTGAGGAGGTGATGATGTCACACATGGCGGCGCTCGTTAGGAGCGTAATTAAAGATGGAGTCAGTCTGTTTGACTGGAAAACTGCAGCAGGATGTTCAACAGACTCAGCGACCTGCATCCATCAGTTCGAAGGATCCAACATGTTTCCGTCGCCTCCTGGATGAAGTTTTACATCCACTCGGTCTAGTTTAGGTAAATAAATGATGTTTAATGTTTTAATATTTAGCTGTTGGGTGAAAAATGAAGCTACAATAACTGATGTAGTTCTGGTCCAACAGGATGTGCCTCAGTGCTCAGGTTTGTTGCCTCGTGGTGACACATTGTTGTGCACAGTCTCACTGGCTGCTTCCAGTATTTAGAGGCTAATGAAATCAATTCCCAGATTTTTCTTTATTCTTTGCCTGCGTTGTTACCTGGGAAGAGCCTGTTTAACAGATCAAGTCGTTTGGTTTCCTTTAGAAGAGGTTTGCTTAATGTGTTTCCGGGGCAACAAGCCGTCAGGCTGGTTTTCATTCCAGCTGAGCTACAGACAGAGAAACTTCTGAGCTTCATCGACACAAACGGAAACTTTCCCTTCGAAATAATCACCTGTGATGTCATAAAGTAAAACATCAAAGTGGAGCAGAAGCCTAAATGTTGATCCCAAAACGCTGCTTCCAGTTTAGAGAGACCGACTAACAACAAACGTTACTGTGTTTCAATCTTCTCCTCTGGGAGTGCAGCTAAGTTCAAAGGTCAATAAAATGTTTTCCTGCTTCTGAAACAAACCATGAAAATAAACCAGATGAACGTCAAAAGCTGTTTATAAACTGATGCCAGTCTGAGCTAAGAGGCCCACGAGGAAAATGGCAGAAAGAAAGTCACATTTTCTAAAAATTAAATCTTCTCTGACCGAAAACTTAAATAACATTAATCATTAAGAAGGCTGTAACAATCTGGACCAGCCACCAGGGGGCGATGGGAGCGGCCGCTACACACTCATTATCCCCTCTCAGAAGCTTTTTTGTTCATTAGGTTCTAGTTCTGGCTTCAGGAAGTCAGAGCAGCTTTGATGAAATTCAACTTTTGTCTCCAAACAGATTAAATGATTGAATGAGAATATTTTGAATCAGTCGCCTGGTTTAGATCTGCTGCTGCGTCGCCTACTTTATGGATCATGGTTCCATGTTTCATTCTGATCTCCATTTCTCTCCTGCATTCAAACCCTATTTATTTGGTGTTATTGGGACAATTTGGAGGTGGGTGTCTGTTATTTTGACCCTGATGGACTCAGCGATTAAAAAATAAAACTTGCTGGTAAAGAGTCACAAATAAAACAAAAAATCAGCATAAATAAAAACAGGGAAAGTCAGTATTTCCTTTAAAAATATACAAATAAATACTTATTTTGGTTTCCTTTCAAACTGCATCACCAAACTGTAAAAAGTATTAACTGTGTCTGCGTTTTCAGAAATCACTAATCCTGCTAGAGAGCATCAAAGTCCCCCTTGCCGCCGGGTGCATTGGTACGATCTGGTTCCAGCGATGCCGTCTCTGGGTCCTCTTCTGCACGCTCTGACTGTAGGAGCAGTTTACAATAAATATATACACAATTTCTGCAGCAGAAAGGAGCAAATGTGAGGCCGATGGAGAAGGGTCCTGGTTTATGTGCCACTCTTCTGCTCCCATTCCTGGACAACAAAAAGCACAAATCTGATTGGTTAATTTCATGCATAACTCTGAATGACTAAGTTTAAAATATATTATATTAATCTGCGCCTGATCTGATGCAAAGATAAATGTTTCCCATGAATTTAGGACAGAAGTCACTTCCTGTTTCTATGAACAAACTCTGCCTACTTGTAATACCCTGAGATCTCAGGTAGGCGGAGCTACAAATGCAGCCTGTTCCTAGTTTTCAGCTTCTTCCTAAAGTAAAGTTAAAGCAAAGCCTCCAGTGTGCTTTACTGGGATTGAACTGGCCAGACCATCACAGGACAGAAAACAAACATGGCCGCTCAGGACGCTTTGTTGCTACGTTCAGATCGCACGCTGCTAAAGCAGCAGAAGCAGCTGGTTCCCATGCAAATTAAATAGCTGACGCACATCAAGGTGCATCAAAAAGTCCTGCAGTGTCTAGAGCAGCAGGAGCAGCAGGAGCAGCAGGAGCAGCAGGAGCAGCGCAACGTCAGCTTCTGATCATCTGACGCTCTGCTCAAGCAGCAGCTGCTGGAGTTGGAAACATTTAACTTTAGCTGCTGGACGCGCCTCATCAACCAATGAGAGCAGCTGATCTGGGAGCTGGCAGGGAGTCAGACGCAGCACTGCTGATGCAGAGCGCTATGATCACTCCTCTGAAACAGTTTATTAACGCCTAAATTAACTTCAAATGTAGAAACCTGCCGGCAGAATATGTTGGCTTTTATTATCCTGCTGCCTGCAGTTTGTAGCACAGACCTGAAAAACGCTAACATCTACTTCCAGCCGCCACCAACAGGAGGGGAAAACCCTGGAGAGGCGAGCGGGCCTGAGGCAGCTGCTGCTGGGGATTCCCAGTGACAGCGCAGCGCCGGTATGTGGGGGTCTGAGCGGCTCCCACAGAGAAATAATCTTTGAAGGCAGGATGGTAATCTGGATGAACTGACTGCACAGACCATGTTTTCAGGAGGACTTTCTCACTTCAACATAGATTCTAACTACTTTCTACCCGCTGATCACAGCTAATATAGCAAAGCTGCTCTCTGGCATCGAACACAGGAGCAGCAGAAGCATCTGGAAGAACTTTACTGGACGCGCTTGAGGAGCCTCATTTTGATATGTTCCATATCTGCTTTACTGTTCATGTGTCTGACTTCCTGTCAGGCTCATCTGTTTATTACAAATGTTGTTAATTTGCTCCATCTTGAAAAATATAAACAGGAGGGCTGTGAATCCGACCGCAGAGCCAATGGGATCTGGAAAGATTTCTGTTGGCTGAAACGGTCCAGAACTAAACAGAATCACCTGAAGGCCAAAATCGACCTACGGATAGAAATATGTCAGTCTGATGATGGTTGCTGAGGTTTGCATGTTTCTGTCCTACTCTGCTTCTGTGGTTTCTTCTCAGAGTGTCTAAAAACTGTGACCTGATTCAGCTGCAGAGGCAAGAAACGCCGCAGCTATCAGGTCCAGTCAGCCAAGGTCGGTGACTTGATTTTATTTTGAAATTCAACGGGACAATCTTCAGTTTGGGCAGAAGCTCGATTCTGCCCAAAGTTCTTCTTTTAATTTCACAGCTTTTGTCCAAGCGGCCTGAACGCGGCGCACCGTGGCGGACGCTGGCGTTCACACTGATTTGGATCAATTGGGCTCAGGTTAAACTCAGGTTAAACTCAGCTGGGTCCCAAACAGCGGCTGCTGTGACCAATCAGCCTGCAGCGTGAACTCTGACCTTTGCCTTCCTGAGGACGTGTCCTCTGACCGTCGAGGGCTTCTGGTTGCTCTGCTGCCGGCGCAGCAGTGATGCGCTGTTGACCGGCAGTGTGCAGGATTCCGTGTCGCTAGTGTCGCAGCTGGAGAAGGGGGAGGACTCCTGTGTTCGCCGCATCACGGCTGGAGACTGCGGCAACATGGAGGGACAATATTACATCGAGGCGTGAAGGAAGCAGAGGATGGGAAAGAAGGAGAGTTCTGACCTGTGGGCCGAAGGCGGCGGCTTTGGGTTCGATGGTCAGGCCCAGGGTCACACCCCCGCTCAGCGCTTTCTTTAGACTCTCCTTGACCTCGGTCAGCTCCAGCTCCAGGTTAACCCTCTCCTCCTCCTTCAGTTTGCACTGGTCCTCCACCTTCTTCAAGCGCTCCACCAGCGCCGCCTGCGAACGCTTGCCTGATGGGTTCAGGAACATCAGTTGAACAAAGTCACTGAGATCAGACTTTCCTTCCTTGCAGCGTTCTGACCTGCAGCAGCCTCCACAGCAGCGCGCAGGTCTGTCCTCTCCTTCTTCAGCTGGGTCAGATGGTTCCTAATCTCCTGCTTCCTCTTCATCAGCTCTTCCTCTTTGGCCTGCAGCCGCTTGGCGTCGGCCTCAACGCGGTTCTTGCCATACTTGCACTGTTCTGCATCTGCAGGACAAAGAGGAGCTATGATGTCATCAGAGCAGAGCCAACCCTGAGTCTCTGAAACCGGAGCTGTGGGAACTGTTCTCTCTGAAGGCAAACTGGATCTACTGGAGACGTCGCTACTTACTGGAGCTGTTACGTTTCACAGATGCCGTCTCGTTGGTCCCAGTAGCGCCACTCTTCTTGGTCTGACTCTTTGGGTCCACTTTCTGCTTGGAGGCAGCGCCGTTGCTGCTCGCCGCTTTCTTCCCTCTGAACTACGAAAACAGGAGGAGGGACATGTTCAGACAGAAGCTCCGCCGTCATGTTAAGACTGGAAACCATCCTTCAGAAACAGAGTTTAGTGGGGGTAGCGTCATGCTGAGGGACAGATTTTTGGTGCAGGGCTAGATGACAAAGATGTTGTTTAACTTAATAAAGCTGATCTTTAGTCCTAAAGAAACCATAATATGGGATAGCGCTAAAATACTCCAGCTGGCTAACTTAATTAGCTACTAGGTAGGATGACTAGAAGTCTCTAAT
The DNA here is from genome assembly GCF_000732505.1 of Cyprinodon variegatus. Classification (NCBI taxonomy): domain Eukaryota; kingdom Metazoa; phylum Chordata; class Actinopteri; order Cyprinodontiformes; family Cyprinodontidae; genus Cyprinodon; species Cyprinodon variegatus. Next base: position 49,605 of record NW_015151587.1, read on the forward strand.
GACTGAAAACAGTATTTTCTGCTCATACATTGTCCTATTTTATCACTTTAATTTGCTGTAGGCTTAAAGATGGAGACCTTAAAGATCCCATGATGTTAGCTCCACAGATTCTTCAATCTACTCGTTCTACATCTATGTTTATCTCCTACCATCTCTGGAAAACAGATCTAACGGGGTCACATCCAGTTGTGTCCAAAATTGATCTTTGCAGGGAAAGGGTAAACCATACTAACTAACCCATACTGTATTAACTAACCCACACTATCCTGACTAACCATCCCAAACTACCCCATGCTAACTAATCTGTACTGTACTAAGTAACCTACATTGTCCTGACTAACAATACCAACTAAACCATACTAACTAACCCGTACCATACTAACCATACCAACTAACCTGAACTAACTAACCTGTATGGTACTAACCCCTACTGTCCTGACTAACCATACATACTAACCTGTATTAACTAACCAGTACTGTACTAACCATCCCATAATGTCCTGACTATCCATAATAAATCACCCATAATAAGTAATCAGTGCTTTACTAATTATCCCTTAATATCCATAACTGTATCAACCAACCCATACTTTACAAACCTACTAACCAATTCTCCAATCACTGCGATGT
>NW_015151587.1:51815-53665 GCF_000732505.1 Cyprinodon variegatus
GGTCATGGTTACTGGTCATTGTTACTGGTTACTATCATGGATACTGGTCATGGTTACTGGTCATTGTTACTGGTTACTATCATGGTTACTGGTCAGTATTACTGGTTACTATCATGGTTACTATCATGGTTACTGGTCATGGTTACTGGTCAGTATTACTGCTTACTGTCATGGTTACTGGCCATGGTTACTGATCAAGGTTACTGGTCAGTATTACTGGTTACTATCATGGTTACTGGTCATGGTTACTGGTCAGTATTACTGGTTACTATCATGGTTACTGGTCATGGTTACTGGTCAGTACTACTGGTTACTATCATGGTTACTGGTCAAGGTTACTGGTCAGTATTACTGGTTACTATCATGGTTACTGGTCAGTACTACTGGTTACTGTCATGGTTACTGGTCATGGTTACTGGTCCGTATTACTGGTTACTATCATGGTTACTGGTCATGGTTCCTGGTCAGTATTACTGGTTACTGTCATGGTTACTGGTCATTGTTACTGGTTACTATCATGGTTACTGGTCATTGTTACTGGTTACTATCATGGTTACTGGTCATGGTTACTGGTCAGTATTACTGGTTACTATCATGGTTACAGGTCATGGTTACGCTGTTTTCAGCTCTTGGTTCTGGCAACATGGTTATTTTTGTAGAAGTGGTACTGAACCCACGGGGCGGTACCGGGTATTCCTTTAGTATGAATGGTTCCTTGCTTCAAATGTATTTCATCTCAATTTAAAGACTGAATCAGAATCACCCATGAGAACCGAGCTGTTAAATTGACCCGGATGTAACCAGTTAGAACTGGACTAGAACAAAGTGGGACAGCTCTGCAGCTCAAGCTTCCCTACACCGAACTAAAAAACAACAGGATGCTTGATTCCTTAGGAAATGATGACTTTCAGTTAATGATGTATGTGTGTTATCAACATCTGGTTCCAGCTGTTCCTGTTCTAGAATCTGGACCTCTGAGGATGCTGATTTCCCTCCTATTGGCCGTCCCCATATCAAAGGGCGGTGGGCAGGAGACATCTTAAAAATTATAAATCAATATAACCTTCATCTAACAGATAAATTAAGCTTTTGTTGTCTTCTTATATTGAGAACAAAACATAAAATCAATATTCAGGGCTGATTAATCTAGATATTTTTGCTTTTAGCCAAACCGAGGCTGATGCAGCAACTACTGAGGAGCTGGTGACTAACAAAACTTTAGTTTCATACTAAATCAGTGTCACCATTACACCCAGCTTCATTTTTCAGTCATTGCCTTATAAAGCCATGACAACCTAAACTTAATCTAAAAAACAGATCTATTTAAATAAAGACTGATCTCAAAACAAAGAAAGTCGGAGGAAGAAGTTCTGGAACAAACTACCCATGAGAGGTCCAGTTTGAGGTCCAGATGTTCTGGTCAAATGACCCAGAACTTCTGCAGCACATCAGCCTGAACACATGATGCCCGTTAAGCCGGGCGTACACTGTGCGATTTTTTTCAATTGTTGCATGCAACTACTGCTCAAACTGTACGACTTCACCACAGGGTTCCATTGTACAGTCTGAGTTCACAGCTCACCATGCATGTTCGCCAGACGCTCTGATGCCATCTACCTGCTCACACTGTACGTCTAAAAACCAGGTGGGACTCAGCTCCGCAGTGAGATGGCGCTACTGGGACTCGTCTATCTGGTAGCCAAACCAGTAGCAGAGGAACATGAAGCTCACTAGAGTGAAACGCGCTGCCTTGGCTATTTGGGCAATTTAGTGCTGAAAGCCCTAAAAAGAAAAGGAGACGACGTATTTGGACAAAGACATGGCTGAGCTAACGTGGCTACTACGGTCTG
>NW_015151587.1:54680-58178 GCF_000732505.1 Cyprinodon variegatus
AGGAGCAGAGGAAGCCTTAGGAGGAGCAGAGGAAGCCTTAGGAGGAGCAGAGGAAGCCTTAGGAGGACAGCGCTCGCCCAGCTCAGGAGACGGCATGTTCTCATACAGGTCTGTGCTTTTAACCGGCACATCCTTTGTCATCTGGCGCCCCCCTGTGTTGGGATGGGAGAACTGCAGCTCCTGAGGTTAGACGGTCGGTGAGGAAGAAAGGAATAATAATAAACAACAAGAGGAGGACAGGGAGGAGTTAGTATGATTGACATTAGAGAAACCGTCTGGAGGGAAAACATCATTTAAGGTTAAAAAGCTTTGCAAAAGTTTTCACACCCTTTTAGTCTCTTTTCAGATGATCTGAGTTTATGTATAGATGATGTTTGTGATTAGTTATTGATTCACTGATCCTATTCAGGTGCAGCTGTTCACACCAGTCTTTAAATCTGGATTCAGGTCTGAACTTGGACTAGGCCATTTTACCAGATCATTTCCTGGATGTTCTTCATTCATGGATTCCACTGACTGCTGCTTTAGAAAGAGCCCAGGTCGGGAATCTAACATGGAACCTTCTATAAAACTAAACCGTTATGCTGCGTTCAGACCAGATACGGTGTCTGCGGCGAGCGCCGGGGATTCCAATAGAATTCCTCTCCAATCCGCGTGATGAGAGCGTTCACTGCCCCTCCCTCACCTGCTGCTACTCGATAGAGCTGAGGTGTCAACCAGCAGCACCACATGGAGAGAGAGGCGCGGTGATCGCTGAAGATGAAACCAGCTCAACTTTTCTATGAAATCGGGACACGGCAGCCAATCAGGGACTGAATGGAGGGGAAGCTTTTTCACTTCAAATGGAATTAAAATTAAAAATAATTCCATGTTAAAAACAAAATCAGCACAAATTACAGTTTTACCTGCAGAAAGGAAACAGAACTGAAAGAGTAGGCTGGATAATTTAGATTGAATTTGGAGCTTAAAGGGGGATAGTTGACCTCTGGGTGACCTAAAAAAGAACCTTTAGTTTCTCTGAAAGAACAGCAGCAGATTGGATCTTTATTTTTGCTAATGACCATTTAAAATGCTCGTTCCTGCTCTAATGAAGCTATAACCATTCAGTCTCACATAGCTGAAGCTCCTCCTACTGGATGATGTAACCGGCGGTGAGCTACCTGCTGGAGGAAATCACCGCTTTCATCTGGTCTGAACGCAGCTTTAAACACTGATGAGTTTAGAAACACTAAAAGTTTGTTGCTGCAAATGGAAACAAAAGTTGAAATGTTTAGCAAAGCCCAGTTTCCCAGCTGGTAGCTTACCAGTCCATTAATGGGGACATCGTCATAGTGCAGCGCCGTGCTAGAGGGGCAGGCGTAGCCGTTGAGTTGGCCGTCCCGGTATGGGCTGGGAGAGACGGCGCGCTTACTGGTGAAACTGGAGGGACAGAAGCATTAGCTGGTTTGGCTGCTGAAGGCGAACCTGAAGAACGGATCTCAGTGGCCGTCCTCACCAGAAGGACTGCTTTGCTAACTGGATGACGTTGGCGGTGGTTTCCACATCGATGTAGTCGTAATGCAGGGTGGCCGGGTCGGTGTTGGAGCCGGTCTCAGCCAGTAACACTCCCAACCAGCGGCCCATTTCCTCAGAGGAGGAGGCCTAGAGAGACACAGAGGTTCATGGTGAAGCAGCAGCACAGTGCTCCTCTCTCTCCTTTAGGTTCCCGCCACCAGCTCACCTCCAGCACCGCTACTTCCTGGCCGTTACGGAGCAGACGGAAGGCAAAGGGGTGTTTGTGATCGAGGCCAGGGTTGACCTCGCAGCCTCGGAGCGGCAGAGAGGCGACGTGGCTCTTCAGGTCGTCACAGTCCTTGTGGAGCAGCAGCTGGTTGTCTTTCAGGCGGCACCAGCGCTCCCGCCAGCGGTTATTGGAGAGCACGTTCAGGTAGCCTGTGGGTCAGAACGCGCTCTGATGTCAGACCAATGCTGGACCAAGACATCGGACTGCAATAAGGGACTAATGGAAGAGGAACCGAAGGTGAAAACATTCGTCTGATTAAGATCTCTTCACCTACTTCCTGCAGTCTAATGGGTTTTGGTTCAAAGATGTTTCTGGTTGTGAAGAACATGAGTGACCAAAGGACCTGTTAATCACAGGTGGGGCCTGTTGCTTTTTGATTGTTTGGGTCGGATGATGAACAGATAACCAAAGAAATCCAATTCTGTCTCATTCTGTTTTCTTATTGTTGAGCAAAACCAAAAAGTTTCAGTGGAGCTAATTTAGAGCAGAACAGCAGCAGGAAGTTTTCCTGCTAAATTCCTCAAGTTTACCGCAGGTAGGAACATCTTCCTCTGCAGAGGACGTCTGTTCATCCGTGGACAGCTTCTTCTTCCCGAGGCCGATGATCTTGGTGATCTTCTTTCCAGCTCCTTTTCCAACGGTCCCAGTTTTCTGCTCGGATTTGGAGCTTTTCTTTGTTTTTCCTGAATGGAAACAGTGAAAACAGAATTAGTGGAGCGTCACGCCGTCCTTGCTGAGGGACTTTCAGTAGAATCAGTCCAACATTGAAGAGCCTCCTTAACCTTTGACCTCACCTTGGTCTTTGCCGTCGCTGAGCCCATTTTCATGACCTGCTTCGCCATCTGAGCTTGGACGGTCACATGACGCTTTCTGGCGACAGGTAATGCAGGAAATTAGAGCATAAATAATGTTATATTCCTGAAGATTAAGGGACTGTCTGGAACTGGTTAGAACAGGCTAATTAGCCTTTAGCTCGGCTAGCTAAACGTGGGTTAGAGCCAGCAGAACCCAGTTCTAACGCTCCCTGCCTTCCAGATCCAGACAGACTCCTGTCATCTGCAGGATGTCTGCAGAGATGGATGAGAAGCTGAGTACTGGGTCCTGATGATCACCTGATCCTTTACCGGACCGGATTTTTACCTCCTTGGATTTACATGAGCATAAAAACTGCAATAAATAGAAAATCTTCCAATAATTCCTCAAAGCTCCCCTGGAGGGACGTACCAGAGAACATCTACTGGAACCATCATGCAGAACTGCTATTTTTACCTTGTCTGGTTCTGCTCTGAGGACGGCTAATCCCACTGCAGCGCCGTCCGGATCAGCGCCTCCATTAACACACACCTCCCTCATCACCTTCGAAAGCAGAGAAATGATGGTCACACACTGATCATTAAACCCACAGATCGTAACTATCGTCAACCAGTGATGTTTGGAACTTAGCTGTGGGTCAGAGGAAGTGTGTGTGTGTGGACGGGTTCTGGTTCTGTTCACATTGTTTTTGGATTCAAACCAAACTAAAGGCGCTGTCACACCATGACGATTTAGACCAGCGTCTGCCTGACGTACGAAAAATCTGGCAATAACGCTGGCATCTGTTGGATGAGTTATAGGTATGTTTTGTTTAAGTTCTGAGCACTATGAAACACTCTGAAGCACGCTGAAGAATGCTGAAACACTCTGAAGCACGCTGAAGAATGCTGAAACACTCTGAA
>NW_015151587.1:60522-61574 GCF_000732505.1 Cyprinodon variegatus
TTTTAGGAGATTCTGGGACGTCAGGCCGACGCTGGATGAATCTCCAAGGTGTGACGGCGCCGTGAAGTCTGGAGTTCATAAGTTCCTTCCATCTTCAACACATCAATACTTTCATTAATATTTTTGGGTCCAAACATTCAGAACATCTCAAGATGAAAAGATTGGTTCTGCAGAACTTCTACATATTGTTTAATTTGACCCTTGTTACCCTTCAGGGAAACTATTAGTTACTAATTAGTTAGTTAGTAACTAGTGGTTATTATTAACATTGTTGCTCTGCTAACCTTCAGCCATTCCTCGGCTTGTTCTTTGCTCTGCACTGCCAGGACCAGCGGGTCTGCCCCCTGGTGGACGATCTTCAGCTCGTGCTTCTTCTTCTTGCCGTCTTTAGGGACGTGGACGATGCTGCATCCCGACAGGCTCAGCTCCATCTGTGGCGTCTGGTCTTTAGATGATTTGTAGCACTAGAAGCAGAAAAGCACAACAACCACATTACAGGACAGAAATCAGACGGAGGACGTCCAGAACCATCGGCAGGAAAACAGATCCAGAAACTCAGTTTTCCTGTCAGGGAATCTTTTCAAAAAGCTTCTATCTGTCGCCTTTGCTAAAGGAAAAATTCAACTGAGCAGGGATCAGGTCAGGATCTGAAATCAGCTGGAAAATAATCAACCCAGAGAAGTGAGAGATAAAAACCAGGCGATTGTTCAGAAACGTAATTATTAGACTGGTTCATCACTGGGGGAAATATCTGAGCCACTATCTTGTCATTTCAAAATAAAACCCTGAAATTCAGCTTCTCAATAAGGTTTGAAGAAGCTAAAGGATGGAAGCTAACGAGTCCTCATCCTGATGAACAAATTAACCCCAAACATCTGGAAAAGGTCCGACTCCCTGGGATGCTGATTGGATGGATGTCTAGGAGACTCCGCCCACAAGGAGGGGATTGCTTAAAGCAGCTGCTTCCAAACACATCCATAAAAAGTTGAGTGGAAGGAAGAAGGAAGGAAGAGGGAAGGAAGAAGGAAGGAAGAGGGAAGGAAGAAGGAAGG
>NW_015151587.1:64711-66299 GCF_000732505.1 Cyprinodon variegatus
ACGCCTGAGGCTGAAGCTTCATCCACATGGGCCTCAGAACCAGAGACAGAACCGTCCAACTTGGGACAAGGAGAAACTGGGTCAGGGGTTAAAGTTTCCTTTTCATTTTGGATTCAGTATCTGAAGAACAGAACCAACAGTTTTGACTGGTACCGTGTTCTGGTCCATCTACCAGAACATTCCAGAACACTCCAAGCTTCTTCTGCTAAGCTAATCTTTCAGCAGGACACTGCCAACGGTACCAAAGGCTGGCCCAGTCAACAAGGTGCTACTGGGTTTAATGGGCAGCAAATGGTCTGACTAGAACCCAAACAGAACCTGCGGGCACCATGAGAAGCTGGACCCGGTTCAGAGTTTACAGAACAAACATAAATCGGTTTCATTTCCTCTAAAGAACTAAAGATGAAAGCTGGAACGTTGTCCAGCGTCTCACCAGCAGCTTGTTGTCCTTGATGACGCACAGAAGTTTGGTCCATTGGCCGAAACGCTTCTTACGCAGCAGGAAGGCGCAGATTCTGGCATCTTTCACCAGATCCATGGACGCCTCCTCTGATGGCCACTGGTGACGCATCTTCTGACTCTTCCCATCTTCCTCTTCTTCATCGTAGGATTCATAGGAGCTGCTCATGGCGTCCGAGTCGTAGTCTGAGACACACAGGCCATTTTTAATGGAACTGGAACAAACTGGATCGATGCTAGCAGAGTGTTGGTTACTTACTGGAGGTGATGTACTCAGGAGCCTTTCCAGGACTTAGAGGAACCGCCTCCTCATAGTAACCTTCTGGGAGCGAGGAGCTGGGCAGAGGGGGGGGGTCGCTGTTTGGAGCCTGCAGGGAGAAGATCCATCTGTTAGAAACAGCATCTCAGCTGCAGGGCTCAAAACTGGAACCAGAACCAGAACCAGTGTCCACAGTTGACACTGTGGAGTCTTTCCTCTTCCTGGGAATTATCATCTCACAGGACCTAAAGTAGGAGCTGAACATCAACTCCCTCCCCACGACAGCCCAGCAGAGGATGAACTTCCTGCATTCAACCTGCCAAGGACAGCGATGGTGCACTTCTATTCCTCCATCATTGAGTCCATCCTCCCCTCCTCCATCACCATCTGGTACTCTGGTGTCACCGCCAAGGATGAGGACAGACTGCAGCGTGTCATCCGGTCTGCAGAGAAGGTGATTGGCTGCAATCTCCCATCTCTCCAGGATGTGTACGCCTCCAGGACTCTGAGGCCTGCAGGGAAGATGGTGGCTGATCCCTCGCACCCCAGAAACAAACTATTTCAGCTACTTCCCTCTGGCAGGAGGCTGCGCTCCATCAGGACCAGAACATCACGTTCTTCCCATCCGCTACCAGCCTGATCAGCAAGGACCAGAGACCCCGTCACCCCCTCTCTCCCTCCCCCGTTCAGGACCTAGAAGCTACACAAACCAGATGTGTTACATTAATGCACAACCTACTGTCTATGTAGCTATATACCTTATACTATATAATATAATATACTATATATTTTATACAGTTTATCATATTTTTATATTATATTTAGCTATATGTGTATATTCTGTATTCTGCATATCTATCTAATTTGTCT
>NW_015151587.1:70193-73299 GCF_000732505.1 Cyprinodon variegatus
GGCAGCAGCGTCTGGATCAGCTGTCTGATCTACTTTCTATAGTTCTAGTGAGGCGGTAGGAAGCAGTTTTTCAACATCAGTCCTTTAATCCTGCAGATGTTCTCCAGGTGGTAGAATATCCTCTGTGTTTCTGTCTCTGTTTCTGTCTCTCTGAGCCTCTGAAGGTTCAGGTCTGAGTCCAGATTCAGAGTCTGGTTGCTGCTTTCTAGCTAGATTAGCTGAAGCTGGATGCTTACTTGTATTTTTTTTTTAGTTTTTACGGCACTAGTGGCTCATTTTTCTGACAGTAGGCTGACAGGAAAGGAGGAATGAGAGAGAGGGAGAGACATGCGGCAAAGGACCAAAGGTCGGATTTGAACCCAGGTCAGCCGCATCGAGGACTAAGGCCTCCGTACACGGACTGTGCGCGCTAACCACTGCTGCACCTGCACGCCCCTCAGGCAGCATTTATATGAATGATGTTGAACAGGTAAGTCTCTGTTCTGGGGTGCGGAAGGAAGCAAGACGGTGAAGTTGATGGTTGTTGTTTGGAAGGGGTTTGGCTAATGAATCATGGCGTTTCCAATAATCTGACTGATGAAGGGGAGCTTTGAGACGGGCCTGTAGTTCTGCAGGAGCAGCTTGTCCATGTTGCTTTTCTCGAACTGTTGTTTAATAACCGCTGTTTTTAAGGCCTGGAGGAAAACACCCGACAAAAGAGACGTTTATTATCTGACTATGACAGACAGAGCTTCTTATAGAAAGCTGTAAAGATAAGAAATGGTAAAAAATTCCCCCTAATGATGCATAATGATGTGGTGCTATAAGAGTCCGGACCTTGGACAGAGTACTTGGTTTTGCCTCCACTCTGGGACCGGTTAACTTGAATGTTTCTGCTGATTGTCACGTTTTGCCCAAAGCTGGAGAAAGAGACCAAATAAATGTGTGTTTGCGGGACTTTAGAGATGATGAAGAAAGTTAAACCGTAACCCAACAGGACAGCAGGTTAGAGAGGTAGCTGCATTTTCAGTTCATTCTTAACAGCACAACAAATGTTTGTGTGAAAATCTTGACCAAAGCTTTTGGACTCTTTTACCACATAAGTGAAATAAATGTTAAGCTGCTGTTTTATCAAATTATCTCCATGTAGACCCCCCCCCCCACCATTCTTTAAAGCTTAGAGCTCAGAAGGCAGCGAGCTCTAAATTGATGCCAGACTCCAGGAAGAGGAGGATAAAATGTAAGCAGAGGAATCTTAGTCATCCAGCCGGTGTCCCAGGATGACCTCACAGCCACTCGGCTAAAGCACCGTTAGCATGAAGCAGCTAGCAGCTAGCAGGAGCCTCTCCACAGAATGGAGAGAATACATTCTGCACAACTCATCCAGATTTATAATCTGGATTAAATTATCAATCTCATTTATGCATTCATCCTCCTAACAGTCCGTTTAGCCACATGTTACCAATCTAGACCTGCAGATCAGCCTGTCTAGAGCTAGCAGCTCTAGGATAACAGTGGGGGTGAAAATAAGCTGCTATCGAGAGTCACATGACTGCAGGAATATAAACATTATGCTACAGATGTTCATCTGAGTGGACAAAGAAGTTGGTCTAATCTCACACAGGATCACTTCTAGGTGGTAAAGTCTATGCAGCCCGCCGGGCCTGACCCACCACCCTCAGGATGCGCCTCCTGTCGGTTACATCAGCTGTCTGCACTCTAAAGAACCAACATGTTGAAGAATGTTTTGGTTTGATTTTCTCAGTAAATCCTGATCAACATCCAGAATTAATCTGATTTACAGTAAAGTTCTGATATAAACCCAGACATGTAGAACTTCCTCTGCTAGATCTGTCTCCTAGTTTGTCTGTTTCTATATAGTAAAATGAGATGAAAATGTTTCCTTGTATTTCCTTTTATTTTTACATTTTACAGTAAATCAGAGTTTCTGATTTTTATGACATTATGAGGCGTCTTATAGACTCTAATTTGATTATCTAGATTTTATCGTTTATCTAAACCTTTCATTGGAGTAACGAGTAAAACTGCTGGAACAAGAACAGTTTAGCTTTTCTCAGTTAAAATAATGAGATTTATTCTTTAACAATCAGCATTCTGTGAGTTTTTTATTTACAATAAATGCCAATAAAGGCTTTGATTGTAAAGCTGACAGAATATTTATTGGTAAATAATGAAAAACATGAAAAGAAAAAGACGAAAATGATGAGAAAATGTCTTTAGATCATAATTATCTTAAATGTTGCTGTTTATTAGTGCTGCAAAGAATTTCAAACAACTTTCATCCCTGGAAGGAAATCTGGCAACGATTTCAGACAAAGAAGATTTAGTTTTAGAGACGAGAATTTAGCTTTAAACTATAGAAACAAAAGATGAAAAGTTCATTTTGTTTAAGCTAAAAAATAAAGAGCTGACCCAACGTCCCCAGCAAGAACAGTCTGGATTATCCCTGATTTTGCCATCATGTTGGATGTAATCCGTTGCTATGGTAACCTGGTAGAAACATCTAGATCATAACAGGTGGCGCCATGACAGAGCAGAACTGATATGGGAAGCATCACTGGTCTTGTCATCATTCCTTGTGGCGGTGTGTTAAAAATCAAGCATTGTTAAAGTTTCTAACCCTAAAACTTTAGACTCTTGTTCTTTTGTATGTTTCTGACTGAAATCGGCCTCTGTTCAGGTTTTATAAAAAGGTCCAAAGTTAGCTGGACTCTGCTGACTGTAGCTGACAGGAGGTGTGTTCCTGGGCGGAGCCTCTTCTGTCACGCCAGGCGTAGAGAACCTCTTCTCTCTAACAGAAAGTCATCCAGAGGTACCGCAGAACAGTCTCTGTCTTGTTGGGACGTCTTCGTCAGCTGGCAGAGCGTCATGAAGTCTCTCTGAAGACGTCCTAAGGTTGTCTCTCATATGTGCCGCAATAAATAAACAGCAGAGTGTTTTTTACAAAACGGATCCAGCAGCAATATAGAGCAGAGAGGCCGCTGTTTCCTTTTCCCCGGCGGTGACACTGTGGTTCTTCTGCCACCAAAATCTGCCCGCACCACAGAGGGGTCCCCCACAGAGGGGTTCCCCACAGAGGGGTCCCCCACAGAGGGGTCCACCACAG
>NW_015151587.1:77330-79260 GCF_000732505.1 Cyprinodon variegatus
CGACACACGGACACCATCAATCCTAGCTGGTTCCTGATTGGCCCTCTGGCGTTGTGGCGTCTAATAACAGCGCAGACCACGCCTCAATATTGGGCATAGATCAAAAATATCTGCGACAAACTCACAGTGACACGCTGCTGCCGGAGGAAAACCAGCCCTTTAGAGTCTAATGACCAAACACACATGAGACCGATTCAAAGATTTATGTAATTTAATTCATCTGATATTCCAACCCTTCTAATTTATGTGACCCAAGAGAAGAAGAAAAGCCTAATTTACAGCAGCAGATTTCCTCACCGATTGTTTGCAGACCAGCGTTTTTCTCCAAGACCATAAATCCTGAACAGTTTGGTTTGGCACCCTACCGCTCTAAGACTTCAGCAGCACTGGGACTGTCCAATCACAAGAAAAGATGGACGGCCAATCAGGAGCTGGGCGGGTCTAAACTGCAGAAAGTGGGCTTCAGCTTGAGCTGCGGTTTACCACTAGGTCCTAGTGCTCGAGGAGTGTATGTGTTCTGTAGCGTAACATTTTATGTGGACAGTAAAATATTAATTGGACCAAAACTGACTGTTGAAACACCAGACCCCCAAATTACATCGTAGCTGGAAGCAAAATTAGCACGTTCTTCTTCTGTGTCTGGCTGAAAACACCAGCTAATGTTCTCTCTTTTCCCCAGGGGGGGCGCCAGAGGTTCAGTTGCTGCTTCACCCCCTTAGAAAGCAGCTCAGGATCCTAAGGGAAATATTTCCGACAGCATGGGGCTGAATCCCAAAGCTCTGACCCAACGTGAAGCTATAGCTGAACCTGAATCCATGAAATCTTCAGCAGCTGTCAATGATAGACCTCCTTTCCAGCCTGGAGTTCTTCTCATGAATGTTACTCCCGTTTTCTCCCTCAGTCACTGAGTGGAAAATACTAGAAAATGTCCATATTGTATCATCATTAAGCCAATGGGAAGAGCTGGATGTAATGAAGAAGGTATCTGAAGGGCGCTAGACACATATGCATGACAGACTTTTCAGATTTTCATTGTGCCCATTGCTAAACAAACATGCTCACAACATGCTAAATACTAAGTAGCCTTAAAGGTTTGGAGGGTGCAAGATCTAGAAAAGTCCGGTTTCTATATCTGTGAGCACAGCTTATCCAGAACTGGCCCCAGAGGATTTCCATTCAGCAGTTTAGGACGTCTACATTTTCCTGAACTTATCCATGAGCACCATGGATATTCATAAACTGTCCATCTTAAAGTCCACAATTTCTTTAGGAAAACCCCTGAAAATAACAAAGTTTCTTCAAATTCCCTTAAGTACTTCCCGAATATTTGATGCTTATTAAACACATGGAGCTAAATCATTGGGAGAAATAAGCCAAATACTTCAGTGATACATACAGCTGTCATTTAGCTGTTTCTCCTCAGATTATCAGGAAGGAAACTCTTTGAAAAACACAAGAAATCTTTGACTAATACTCAGACAGACATTGGTGAGAAGACGGCGCCGCTTCTGGCTTCCAATGGAAAGAAGTTCTCTACCCTGAGTCACTGGTAATTTCAACAACTCCCCTTTTTCTGGTGACGATGATGAGATGGTGAGGCTCAAAATTAGTTTTCAGATAATATATGACGAAAATAAAAAATGATTTTCGTTAACGAGACTGAGAGCAGACGAGCCATGGAAGAATGGACATTAAGAAAGGTAATTGTTTATAATTAATTTATAATTGTTAATATGTGTTTCTTGTGCTTCATAAAAGATTACGTGTTGTTGCCCGTGTGTCCCACGCGGCGCCTGTCCCACGCGGCGCCTGTCCCACGCGGCGCCTGTCCCACGCGGCGCCTGTCACACGCGGCGCCTGTCCCATGTGGCGCCAGTCCCACGCGGCGCCTGTCCCACGCGGCGCCTGTCACACGCGGCGCCTGTCCCAT
>NW_015151587.1:80810-82245 GCF_000732505.1 Cyprinodon variegatus
GGCGCCAGTCCCACGCGGCGCCTGTCCAACAGCGCCTCGCGCCGCTCAGTCAGTAGCAGGAGAGGGCTAATTATACTCATAGCTCAACTTCGCAGTCATTGCGTGGGACTCAGATACCGGTGTACGGTTTGTTGGGGGTGCAGGACGAAAAAGAAAGCCTGGATGTTTGGAGCCATTTCGTTTACAACGTGAAGAAGAAGACTGGAGGAAGGACGCCACCAAAGAGTCTGCGGCTTCAAAATGGGAGGAAAGAACACTGACTTTATAGGATTGGTTGTCCTGGTTTTGGGCCCATTAGTAAGTTGGCCACGCCCACTTTATACAACAACACATTTCTTTGCATTTTGTGTGATCAGATTTTGCATGTTATAAAATTTATTCCATGTATGTACAGAATTAACTGACCATGATTAGAACTCGAATAACTCTTTCATGTATTATTCTAACACACCGCTAGAGGGCGTGTGTTCATAAACAATATATATCAGTCGGGCTGAATGACTTCGGCCCGTCGCTTCACACCTGATGAAGACGTTGGAGCGGCTCTTCCTTGGCCTCCTCAGGCCTCAGGAGCAACATGCCCAAGACCGCCTGTTATTCGCCTACCAGCAAGATGTCAGTGTGGAGAATGCCATTCTCTACCTGCTGCACCGGGGCCACTCCCACCTGGATAAGGGCAGTGGCACAGTGAGGATCCTTCTCCAGGGCCTTTAATACAATCCAGCCCCTTCTGCTCCAGGACAAACTGTACTCAGGGCACAGTGCTGGCGCCTCTTCTCTTCACCCTGGCCTACTCCTAAAGTATGCTGATGACGCCGCCATAGTCGGATCCATCAGGGATGCCAAAGAGGAGGAGTATCAACATCTGGTGGGGGACTTTGCCCTTTGGTACCACACAAACCACCTGGAGCTCAACACCTCTAAGACAAAGGAGCCCTTTAGGAGGTCCAGACAAAAGCCCAGACCAGTCGTACTAGAGGGAACTGAGGTGGAGGCCGTGGACTCCTACAAGTACCTTGGGGTGTGGTTGGACAGCAAACTGGACTGGTCAAAACACACCAGCAACCTGTATGGGAAGGTACACAGTAGGATGTACTTCCTCAGGAGACTGCGGTCCTTAAACATCTGCAGCAAACTACTATAAATGTTCTACCAGTCTGTGATTGTGCTCTTCTACACCGTGGTGTGCTGGGGAGGCAGCACATCCAAGAAGGACACGTCCAGACTGGACAAACTGATCAGGCGGGCCGTCCCCGTGGTCGGCATGAAGCTGGACTCTCTGGTGACGGTGGCAGAGGAGAGGACACTGAACAAACTGATGGACATCATGGAGGACAGCAGCCACCCTCTGCACGCCGCCATCAGCTGCCACCCTCTGCCCGCCGCCATCAGCTGCCACCCTCTGCACGCCGCCATCAGCTGCCACCCTCTGCAC
>NW_015151587.1:87119-95035 GCF_000732505.1 Cyprinodon variegatus
CCGATGGCATGGCCACCTCCAAACATCTGTAAAATAGAAGTCGCCTCACAGTGCGGTTCAGCCAGAGCAGATAGGCTCCTGTTCCACCGGTGAACAACAGGTGGCGCTGCTGCCCCGCTCCGTCCAAAACACATGTACCGGTGTTTGAATTCCCATCGTATAGCGCGTCCAGATAGTGGACTATCTGCAACCTGTGGCGAGTCTTCGCTCTGCCACACGACAGGGAGGCTTATTGGAATCACTGATGGTCCCAACATCAGCTCCACAGCTGCTGCTTCTCAACTCGCACAGCAAAGAGATTTACAGTACGCTCAGTTCACGTTCGCCCAAAATATGGGTTAGGGTACTTTGGTTCAATGAACGCGTTCAGGCACAACACTGTCAAAAGCAAAGAGATTTACACCCATGAGTTTCCTTCCAGCTTCCGCTTTCATCACAACATTTTCAAGAGTTTTACGGTTGTGATGAATCCCCAGTATGTATTCAGCTACCAACTGAACCATCAACCAACCAGATGATGTCACCGTTTGGAGGACTGCGACATGGCGCCAAAAAATATTAAACAATGCTTTGTTTTTTTCTTATATTTCTGTTTTTCAGATCTATAATATAATTATAGATAATAGTAAAGGTAATAGTAATTTAATGGAATAAGTTAGTTTGGTTAAATTTAAACTTTGTGTCCTTTAGCTGAAATACGGAAGAATAAAATACGGGGACAAAAGCAAGAACCCTGATACCAAACGTCAGAGCTGACGGTGAGGAAGGAGGCTCTGGAATTCAAACAGGGCTCTAAACCTGAGCTCAGACTCACCAGCCAGGGGTGGGGAATGTCGGGAAGGGGCATCTGAGGAGGGGCCGGCATGCCGCTGTGGATCTCAGACTTGAAGGAAGGTTCTGCAAAGAAAAGTAATGAACTGGTCAGTAAATGGTCAGAACATCAGGCCCCGTTTTAACCGTACAGAGATACTAGTTTAAGATCAGCTTCCATGTCTCCTTTTCTCACCTTTTTCTGAAAGGACACGATTCAGGATGTTGGACAGGTGCACCTTCTTTTCCCGGACCCCGGCACTCAGGTATTCCCGATCCAGCAGGTCCAGGAACAGGCGAAGCTCTGTCACCAGCTCCTCCATGGCTGCAGAACGAACAGAACGCTGCTGTTAGTTTTCCTTTATGGCTTAAACATGAAGGCGAGTTAAATCCCAGCTGGACAACCAGTCACACCATGTCCACCATCTACAGCCCAGATCAGATCCTCAGGTAACCATCCTGCTCCTGCAGACTGAAGCAGGAGGCAACTGGTTTTCATAGTTTCTCCCATTAAAACCAGAGACATCCCGAAGTATCGTCTTTAAAAACCAGTATCAGCTTTTTATGACGTCACCACAGCAGCCAGGAAAGGCTTTGTTCAGCTAAGTTCATATTTATCACCGTTTTTTACATGAACTCTGAGGAGCTTCTGCTCTAGAACAATATGCCCACATCATGATGCTGCCATCACTCTGCTTCAGCACATCTTTGCTTGCTCGTCCTTTATGACTTGTCTTCTGTTTTGCCTGCAACTAAAGCTTCCTCTGGCCCATCGTCTATGAAAGGTCCGACTCAGGGACCGTGAGACGCTGCTCTGAGTTGGTCTGTAGTGAAACTTTGCACAAATGGGACAAACTGTGGAGAAGATCAGACGGCATGAAGCACTGGAAACAGTCCTTTAATAACATTCAGTGATTTCCAGAAATGGACCAACTGCTTAAGCATGAAGGTCCAGTGCTGTGAAAGTTTCCACAGACCAGAACAACAGCTGCTGGGCTTTGCTAGACTGGAAACCAGTAGCGCTCCATACATTCAGCAGGGTTAGCCTCACTGACAACGCGGTCCTCTGGATCCAACATGAGCTGGATGTAAACACCTGATTGGCCGGTGCTTCTAATGGGTCATTTCAAGTCACCTGACTCTGAAGAGAACGTTCAGCCAGACGGGTCATTATGATGACATCATAACAAAGTTCCCACAGCGGCAGTCTGGGAACAATCGAGCCGTTTCAGAGGCTGCAAGCAGCCATGAGAGCTCAGGAATGTGGAGAGGAGAGAGAGGCCGCTCAGAGCGCCGCCACATGACATGTGGTCAGCATGATGACAGACTGCAACTTCAGCGCGCAGCAGAGGAGCTCCACTCCCGCCAGGGTGCATGTGATGTATGCTAGGTTCATTATGTAAGCAGCGTCAGCATTTGGAGCGGACATCTTTGCTACAAGCAATGGAAAAGACCGACGCTTTTCTCAAGAATGTCTGAACACTGCAGCGCTAGAAAGAGCAGCTAAACCACCTGATTATTATCAGGAAAAGAAAGCAAGTCCAACCAGAAGGAGTGATTGGCAGACCGACCAATGAGGAGACACTTTCAACTGTCCTTTAAAAAAGGGTGAAAAAACAAACTGGTGGAAAAGTAAGGATGAAAATAAAGGATTTCTAAGTTAAAATCTAAACCTTTAGGCTGAGTCTTATAGAGTTAGATCATCATGAAGAAAACCAGGTCCTGTTCTGTCAGTCTAGGTCTATAATCATGTTCTAAACTTAGAAGACTTGAATATTTTATAGGAATTCAAGGAACAGCACTAAACCGGTTTAATAAAATAAATGGGAGTATTTAGGACAGCAGCTCTGCTGTGATATTTCAGCTTTATGGATAAATTCCCAGATTTATTTGGTCTAGACTTTGCTTCAGGAAGAGAATCATAACGTTTATTTTCCGTTTAGTCGTAGAGAAACTACTAATGTAACTTATTGGTATAGGAGTTACTGAAGCTAAGCTTTGGATGAGCTCAGCCCAGATCAGGGTCATAGTCGGAGTTTCTGCTGTGTGAACAAATAAGCTAATTATTTTACAATCAGAAAAAGTGAAACATGTCTGTAAAGTTCCTGTGTCGCCACCTGATGCTGCTTTGCTGCAAAAATACAGTCAAATGTCTTGTTTTTACACAAACTGCTGCCAACAAAGCAGATTTTGGTTTTCATGCAGCCTTAGTCACTTTCATGAAAGCCTGATTTCCCAGCATGCAAAGCGACTCTCCTTAGGGTCCATTTATTGCCTCAAACAGCTTCTTTTTTAACCCCTGCAGTACTTTCCCACAAATGGGTGGTGGAAATGCTGCACCTATGAGTTTATGGCTAACAGTCATTAACAGCTTTAAGCACGCGCTCCACAGACGCCTCAGAAAACAAAGTAACCCCCCCACCCCCCCAGTTAGGGCCTGGGGGCCTAAACAAAGACGAAACGTGCTGCACCATCACTTCCGAAAAATAAGAAACACTTCCTGCTCCTGAAAACATTTCCTTTCTTTGTTACTGCTGTAGGTGGACTTCTATTAAACTCATTTCTATACAGTAAACAATGCATCATGTGACAGAAAAGAATTGGTATAACTTACAGTCCAGTCCCAAAGCTGCTGCTCAGAGGGAGTGGCTGCGGCGGTGTGGTTGAGTGGCATTTTGCTGTCATTTCCACATTTCTAATCCAATCTATAGTCAATATGTTCCAAAGGTGCACAGGAATCCAGGCCAATATTTAGTGGGCGTGGCTTAATTTCTCTACAGCGCCCCCTAGAACCACCAACAACCATCCCTCAGCCATGCTTAGCCCTCATTTTTAAATGGGTCATTTTTACATTTAGATGTTTATTTTTTGCGGAATTTACAAATTTCTGCTTTTATTCTAAATCCAGACATGTTTGGGGCTCATTTAGAGAAATCTGACTCTTAACAGAAGATAAGGGGGGGTCAGGAACATGAAGTGATTGAAACTGGACCAATTATCCGGAGGCAGAATGACCCAGAATGATATTCTCCCGTAAATGGAGCCCATCCAGCCGTGCTGCACAGCGGAGCAGCAGCAACTTCTCTAAATGAACAGAGTGAACGGCAGGAGGCATGAAGCCATCAGCAGCAAATCTTTATTCCAGCTTGGAGGACCGACTAATGAGAAATTAACCAGCTACCATATCAGCATGAATCATTTGCTCATTTTTTACTGTAAAATGTTATAAAAGGTTTGATCTGATGACATCACTCAGCAGTCAACAGCAGGCCTGAGAACAACTGACACGTTTTCAACCAATGAGTTCCAGAAACTTCAAACAGAAGCAGAGTTTCTATCAGCAAGATGCAGGACGTTATCATCCGATATTTGATTTCCTGCTAATATCAGAGCAATATCTGATACTGATATCGGACCAGGACTCCCTAATTAGTAGAATAGATGAAGCCAGGTTTTAAAATTCCTCTGAAAGAAAACCGAACCAGAAAAACGTGATGCTGCCATCGCTGATTGTTGGATTGTCCTGAAAAGCTTAGCTTAGCGTGCAGCTCGGCTCTGCAGATCATGTTATCTTTTCCATCTGCCTAATGAGGAAAGCTCCTCCTAAAAGGCTTTTATCTTCTTCCGGTACAGAAAGAGACGCGTTTTTCTTTTTTTCCAGCTTCATTTGCAGACGTTTCCTTTCCGGTCATATTATGCTGTTGTGAAGCTGCAGGAAGCGAAGCTCTGTTAGCAAAGCAAAGCAGCTGCAACAGTTTTTAAATCCATTCTGACTCAAAGCAGAAGATGATGTGAAGATGAGATGATGATGTCACCAACGGCGTGTTTTACACAAAAAGGAACCTCTTGTATCTCTGCCAACATGTAAGAAGTCGTAGACCACCTGTATGTTGCTTTATGTCCAGAGAAATGTCTGATTTCAGTCTTTGTTTGCATGTTTTAAAATCCTCTAAAGATACTTTGAGTTGCTGGTTGTTCTACAGCAGATTATTTGGTTGCACTTATGATGTAATCAGAAGTAGAGATTCACAGACGAGCTGAGGAGGTCCTGAAGGAGGGAGTCGCTTCTTTCAGTAAGAGGAAAAAATGTGAGCTTAACTTCTGCAAACTGGTTTAAGTTTTAAACCAACTAAACAATGAAGCTGCACTGATCAAATGAGATATTGCTGATTTGAAATCAGATATTAGGATCTAATCCTCTTCATTGTTATTTCCTTATTTTTGCTGATAATAAATAAATAACAAGAAGTACTTTACATCTTTATTTGTAAAATTCTAAGTTAAGAAAAAAGAAAGGTTTCCATTTAAAATAAAATTCTGATCTTGGTGAAAGAAAATGAAGAAGTTTGGACCGAATGTTCAGACATTAGTTTCTGATGAAAGACGAGCGTCCCGCTTCGCCCCGATTCTCAGCACTATAATTATGAGGTTTGTTCCTTTCTCCTCCTTTCATTTCACTGAGCCGCCGAGCCAACATTACAGAGCGGCAACTGATTGCTATCAGGCAGCGCAGGTGGTTTCCCATAGAAGCAGATGTTTTCCACACCGCAAACACACAGATGTAAAAGCTTCTGAGGTAAAGAGGAAAGGAAAGGCAGCGACTGATCAACACTTTCAGGAGACAAACCTTGGAGATAGAAGGTAGTTCAGAGGCTTGATTGGTTAGAAGAATTATACTCCATGTTTTATCTCCTTTAAAAGGAGAATTAGAGAGCTGACACCAATGGAGACTAAAAAAGAAAAGGGTTAGGGTTAGAGGAAAAGCCTCATTGAAAAAAAAACATTTCATTTTAATAATGCTGGAAAAAATATTCCAGTTCATTGGGTCAATATTGAAGAACTCTGTCTATTGGGAAAGGAAAGTGCTGAAGAGTCAACAGATATTCAGCCGGCTTTAGATCTGGACTTTGACTAGGCCAGGATTCCTAGAGTTCAGGAGTCTGATGTGTTCTAGTTCCTGGTTCTACGCCTTCATCAGGTCTCTGAATCACCTACTTGGTCTGCAGTTCTCCAGAGTGATGACCTGATGCTCTGACTGAGGTGTGTTTAAGCAGAAAGATGCAGGTAATCAGACGTTA
This sequence comes from Cyprinodon variegatus, assembly GCF_000732505.1. Taxonomy (NCBI): domain Eukaryota; kingdom Metazoa; phylum Chordata; class Actinopteri; order Cyprinodontiformes; family Cyprinodontidae; genus Cyprinodon; species Cyprinodon variegatus. The sequence goes on from NW_015151587.1 coordinate 93,008, forward strand.
AGGCCCAGAACTCTGGTAACCTGGACACCATTTCTCTGCTGGGCTGTTTAGGGGGTTAATCCTCCCCCCTATCTACCCATAAACAATAGATTTAATGACACTAAATAGGGTGCACCATTACTAGGGCTGTAAATCACACCTATCATGGCCATTTCCTGACCCAATGATTCGATTATTTTCGATACTCAAGAATAAATAAACCACGCTACCATTCAATTAATTGGTTAATTTTTTTTTACCTTTCAGGCTAGACAATGTTTAAAATTTAAAATAAATCAATGAATGCTGTAATATCGTTATGCACTTTATTTGAGAAACAACAGCAAATAACAGAAGTAGAGAAGTTGTCCTCCACCTCATTCACTGAAAGATAATGATGCGTCTGTGTTTACATAAGTGTTTGTGTGCAAAGAGGATAGCGGCTAAAAGAAGCGAGCTAGGAGGGTAAAATAGGTTTAATGCCGCCGCAACCCTGGAGTCAGAATTACCTCCAGGAGCAAAAGGATAAAAATAGACCGAAGGAAGAAACAGAAAACATGAAACGATTCTCTTGCAGACACGTCGATGCATCGGATCGTCGGCTGTTGGATCGATAAAAGACGATAATTATTTACGCCCCTAACCATTACAGCGGTTAATTATGTAAATAAAACAAACCTAATTATTGCTTTCATCATGAAATCTATTTTTGCTACGTTAAAGTCAAACATGGCAATATTGGTTCAGGCATCTAAACCAGTGATCCCACACCTGAGTGGAGACCCCCCCCCCTAATAGATTAGGGGGCATTTTTGATGGATGGAGGTGAAACATTATTGGGAAGAAGCAGAACATCACTGGTTCCATTGACTCTTTAAACCCCTTTTTTCCAGACAGAGTAAATTTTACGTCCAGATAAAATTAAACCAACCAGCTGCATGAAGTCGGTTAAACTGAGCAGATCTGTTTAAACTAGAATGTTTTGGGTTCATTATTCTGTCATCATAGCCGTAGCACCTTCTGAGGGTTAGGGGGAAAAACTCTTTCAGGTTTTTATTTGCTAACACTCGATGCTGAAAAATCTTTTTTTTTTAATTATGTTTAATTTTTGATAATTTCTTGCCTTGAATTTAAACCTGATGAAAGAAAATTAGTGTCTCTGACATTTCATTAATTATTTTTAAGTACTATTAAAAAAGCAGTTTAGTCATTTAAATATGAACAGATGGTTAATAATAAGAACAATAAGGCTTTAATCTGCAGTGCAGAATATCGCATTAAAAATGAACCACTGACATCTGCAGGATTAGGCGCCTGTTGCCATGACGAAAACGGCCAAAGACACTGAACCTAAAACTTCAAATAGATGCAATAATAATAATAATAATAATAATAATAATAATAAACATATTCAAAATTGTGATTTCACAAGCACATTGTTAAATTTAAAAACAGCTTTTCTGGCAGGTTGTCAGATATTGCGACATTCGTCTAGAGTTATAACCATCGCTTCAGAAATGAGCGACACATCTTTTTAGAATAATTTATCAATCTCTTATATTCTTATGTCCTGTGAAATATGTGGAACAAACCTTTGCTTAGAATTTAAAAGTTAAACCGAACGACATGGGATTAAATTACCAAATTACAGGTCATGGAAAACAGATGAAACCAGCCTATAAATACATTAATCAGATTCAGGTGTGTCTTTGTGACGAGTTGAAAATCCACAGAACCTCTAGAAACTCACTGTCTGTGTGTTTGGGTTATTGAGAGAGGAAGGAAGATAAAAACACAGACAAAAAGAGAAAGATAGTAAATATGCTGGAACCCACTAATATCTGCATGAAAACTACTGATTAATGAAGGACGATGAAAGGTCCCTGGACCGATTTAGGAAACTTAACCCAACGATATAAAGAGAACAATGAACTGAGCTATGGAAGCACATGGTTCCTCAGGACCAAAGGCCAGACAGACTAGCAGAAGGGGCCGCTACTGCATCCCCTCTGGGGCCGCTACTGCACCCCCTCTGGGGCCGCTACTGCA
>NW_015151587.1:96560-98564 GCF_000732505.1 Cyprinodon variegatus
ACATCTGCAGGATTAGGCGCCTGTTGCCATGACGAAAACGGCCAAAGACACTGAACCTAAAACTTCAAATAGATGCAATAATAATAATAATAATAATAATAATAATAATAAACATATTCAAAATTGTGATTTCACAAGCACATTGTTAAATTTAAAAACAGCTTTTCTGGCAGGTTGTCAGATATTGCGACATTCGTCTAGAGTTATAACCATCGCTTCAGAAATGAGCGACACATCTTTTTAGAATAATTTATCAATCTCTTATATTCTTATGTCCTGTGAAATATGTGGAACAAACCTTTGCTTAGAATTTAAAAGTTAAACCGAACGACATGGGATTAAATTACCAAATTACAGGTCATGGAAAACAGATGAAACCAGCCTATAAATACATTAATCAGATTCAGGTGTGTCTTTGTGACGAGTTGAAAATCCACAGAACCTCTAGAAACTCACTGTCTGTGTGTTTGGGTTATTGAGAGAGGAAGGAAGATAAAAACACAGACAAAAAGAGAAAGATAGTAAATATGCTGGAACCCACTAATATCTGCATGAAAACTACTGATTAATGAAGGACGATGAAAGGTCCCTGGACCGATTTAGGAAACTTAACCCAACGATATAAAGAGAACAATGAACTGAGCTATGGAAGCACATGGTTCCTCAGGACCAAAGGCCAGACAGACTAGCAGAAGGGGCCGCTACTGCATCCCCTCTGGGGCCGCTACTGCACCCCCTCTGGGGCCGCTACTGCACCCCCTCTGGGGCCGCTACTGCACTCCCTCTGGGGCCGCTACTGCACCCCCTCTGGGGCCGCTACTGCATCCCCTCTGGAGCCGCTACTGCACCCCCTCTGGGGCCCAAAAGCAGGCAGTAGTGAAGCAGCAGCAGTTGGAGGGAACCCCAGAAACCCTTGCCCAGGCCAGCTTATTCACAGATCCAGTTTGGCTTCGCTCTGCTAACGGTCTGCACTAAAAACATGCCAACTTGATATCATGCAAAGCCTGTTTAATAACCAGGAGTAAATTGAATTTCTTTTCATCACTTAATTCCAGAATTTTGCTGCTTAAGGTGGCTCCATGTTAGCGTAGCTCTGCTAGCTGGACAGTGATATCTAAAAAAAAACATTATTCCATCTGTTTAAGGATCAGAGTTCACTTTTCTGATGCTTTGCCTCTGTTTTTCGATACGGTGAAATAATACTTCAACAATTTCCAGCCGGGTTGAAAAGGAGATCTGCATGCAGACCTAGCATGAACCAGTCAGAATAGCAATGCAGCATTATGCGTTTCACTGAAACATGGCTGTAGGATCATTTCTCAGACTCCAGCATCTCTGCCAGGCGTTCTGACCATAGCAGCAACAGATTTAAAGGAGAGAGTAAAAGTGGAAGGAGGTGGTTGGCAGTGAACAGCAGATGGTGTCATTCAGGTCATGTTACTGTGAAGATTCACAGCTTCAGCCCAAATACTGAACGGATGGCACTTGGTTTTCAGCCATATTATTCGCCCAGAGAGTTCAGCAGTGTTGTTAGTAACTAGGGCTGGTAAAATAATCGATTTAATTGATTTTGGATCCTTTCCTTTACATTTTTGCAGAATCGCTGTCTAGGAAATGACATCGATTCGTTTTCTGGTGACGGTTAGGGTTAACCCTAACCCTAGTGATGTTCGCATTCAAATGAGCAGGAAAGATGCTCTCAAGATGACTTCAAGCCAGACAGCTGCAAATATAAGACATTAACAAATGGAGGCTGAGCAGCAATCACCCTGCAGTTATTAATACAGACAAATATGGTTTGTTCAGTGAAGATAATGCAGCTCACAGGTCTGCTGTGTCATGTCTGCTCGCTCGAGGGAGGCTTCACTTTACAAAAATAAGTTTGAACTTTTGAGACAGTTTTGTTCACATCTCAAGTTTAAACTGCCTGATTTACAAGTTTGCACTTTGTGTTTAACATGACAGGAAAAAATAAAATACATGAGCATTTTGAACCCCTTTCAT
>NW_015151587.1:101906-103751 GCF_000732505.1 Cyprinodon variegatus
TCCTCTAGAACCTCTGAAGATGAAGATGATGGACAGCAGTGATCATCCTCTTCATCAGACTGTTTGACTGAAGATCGTCTGCTGGTGTCAGAGGCTGATCCAGACCTGCTGTAAACAGACCTCTACAGGAGGTCCTTCCTGCCCGCAGCATCAACATCTACAACAAAACAACAACATCTATAAAACCCTACGAGTTACTGCTCCCTTTGATTTGCTAAAGTATTTCACAAGTGAGTAGAATAGGAGGTAAAAGGAGTGAATGTCTTCATGGACGCATAGATGTGTGTTTCCTGCAGCTTCTAAGCAATACAGTTCAGTTTGTATAATAATAATTCATGTCATCCATTCCACCAAATCTCTCCTGCTTCTAGAACAATGCAGCTACGTTTATTTTGTCTTTCAAACTGAGGAAATGCTGTGAATCAGGGAAAACGGACTCCTCCTTTGCTTATAATCAGGTGACATATCCTGATTGGCCGCTCGCTCTGGAGGAGGCGGACCTTAAACCTCTGCATCCAATCCTTTCAGCTGTATATTCAGAAGGCTGGGCTGCAGCTGCTGGACCTTCTGGATGTTGGAGGTGATCGACGGTAAAACATTTGCTCAGTCAGGAGACACGTCTCAGCAGGGCTGAGTTCCTGTCGTTCCTCACGACTTTGCACTAATATCAGCTGATGGTTCATTTCTGAAACCGTCTCCAGAGCTTCTAGAGGACTTCCTAGAGCAGAGCAGACCTTCGTTCTCAGCTGGTTGAACCATGTTGGCTAAAATCAAACCTCAGATATCAGAACTGGATGTTAAACAAAAGCAGAACGATGCAAATAGAAGCGCATCTCTAGGTGCATCTAGATATGCAACCCTAGATCCTCTTCAATCAAGCTGCCAAGCATTGAATCCTGTTTACAGACAGAGAGGAGGACAGATGGGAGGACTCTCCTTCAGGAGGAGCCAGATGATTTTCTCCTTCAGGAGGAGCCAGATAATTCTCTCCTTCAGGAGGAGCCAGATGTTTCTCTCCTTCAGGAGGAGCCAGATGTTTCTCCATGCAGCCTTTGATCAACGTGGCCGCGCGCTTTCAGAGAAAGACCAACTAATGAGGTCCAGCAGGAGAAGCAGGAGGTAAAGATGGCGGTCTGTGACAAAGAGAAGACAGACGGACGGACAGACTCACCCCCGCTGGAAGCGAACAGGAGGAGCTCGCTCCTCATCGCAAACTTAAACTCCTTCAAACCACCAAGCGGAGGCCGCAGCGGCTCCAGGCCGGACTAATGAACCCTCCGTCCGGTTCGGTCCGGTTCGGTCCGGTTCGGCTCCTTCTTTCTGAATCCTTTGCGTCGAACCGGCTGCTAGAAAACTCCTCGTTTCAACTTTTTTCTCCTGATCTTTCTGATCCCTCCCTCTGCCTGCTCCTCCCCCATGCTCCCCCTCCTCCTGCTCCTCCTCCTCCCCCCGCCTGCAGGACACATCTGGACCAGCTGCTCCTTTTCTTTCTTTATTTACCTTTAATCTACAATTATTTACCAAAAATAGGCTCAACTAAGATCTTTAAAATGAACTGATCTATTTAGTCAACATCTGGAATGAACTTTCTAATTCCAGTTATGTTAGTTTGATAAAACGCGTTTGTTTCTTTTTTATTCTCTTCCAACTGAAATTCAGTTTAAACAAAAAATATATTAAACAATTTATTTGGCACAGTAAAAAAAACAGGAGTTAGATTTAAGATTCTAGACCAATTAGAGACATTTTTAATTATAATCTGTTACTTTAAAAACAATTTAACACTGAAATAAAATGAGGTTTTAGCATTAATGTTATACATTGAATTTATAATTAAAAAAATAT
>NW_015151587.1:105652-108561 GCF_000732505.1 Cyprinodon variegatus
AAGAGCAGATTTTGTGATTCAAACACTTGGGAATGAATTCCATTTATCTCCTGCTTCTATTTATTAAATCGGATAAAACTTTCTCTGGGATTTTTTTCTAGTCAGGGGGGGTCATGATTCTGACCCTTTTGGATCTATGTTTGCGTTTCTTTTTGAGTTTTCAGTTGCACTGGGATTTTCTGTTTTCCTGGTCATTGTTTTTTTCCCATTTTGTGTTTTTGTAGTTTTTTTTCTAGCTGTGTTGTATTGATTGTGTTGCTCTCTGTCGCCCCCTTGTGTCAGTCTCCTTCCCCTTAGCTTCTAGTTTCTTCTATCCACACCTTTTCTCTGTCAGCTCATTAGTTTTAAGTAGCAATGCATCATGGGAAAAATGGACATTATTGTATCGTTATTGTTAAAGCAGTGATTTACAATAATTTTACATCTATAAAGAATTAAAAGAAGAAAATTCTAATGACAAACTTTTTACAATGATGGAACTAAAACGCACTCTTCAGAAAACCAAAATGTCAGCACCAGGAAACGATCCGATTTATTATGTAGTGATAAAACAACTCAGTGAAAATTCAAAGGATGTTTTACTAGAAATATATAATAAAGTCGGGAGAATGAGAGGCTGTGCTGCCAAAACCGGAAAATATTCTATAAATCCAGGAAATTATAGACTAATCTGTTTAACATGTGCAAGATCATGGAGAAAATGATAAAGGTTCACATGGAAAAGAAAGGATATTTAGCCAAACATCAAAGTTTTAGGAAAGGAAGAAATACGATGGATCCAGCTGTTTAGATCATGAAATTAGAAAAGAACAAATAAAATGTCGTCTGCTTTGACATAAGGCAGGATGTGGAGAGAAGGATTGTTAATTAGACTCTCAATTACGTATCAAAGGATGAATATATAGATGGATTAAGGACTTTTTACAAGAGAGAAGTTAGAATAGGGAAGAATTACTGAAGGAGATATAAGTCTGTTATTATTCTCCATAAAAATGAATAATGTTTTAGGGAAATAGGGAATGGGATGAAGTTTTCACTTTGGAAGAGGGGGAGAAATCTGAAAGTTTAGCTTCTCATCCCGTTTAAAGATGTCCTGTAGATCGGTATGATTGTTCGATGGACACCTGAACGACTTCCCTCAGCGAGACTGAAGAAACGCTCCAAGAGATGGAGACTCTGATGCAGCAGCTATCTGCCTGAAGAGTGGAAATTTATACCTCGCCATCCGATCCAAAACTTGAATATTTAATAATGATGCATCCAAATTTTACCCACAGGAAGGAACGTCAGGAATGGGAAGAAGATGGCTTCAGAAAACCTGATCTTAATGTCCGCCCTCCACACAGCATCTCCAGCTAAAACACGGCTGGCCTTTTCTGTTCTCCTTCAATGGCTGTTCTCACACTTCAGTGGGATTCCTATTGAGGAGAAGCTGCCATCATGAGTCAGAACAACATGGAGTTCTTCCAACAGCAGAGGACTGGCTGGCTGTGCTTCGGTGGCGCAGCAGTTAGCGCGCATGACCCATGTATGGAGGCCTTAATCCGACCCGGTTCGAGTCCGGTGCTCCTTGTCTCTCTCTTTCATCCCACTTTCCTTTCAGCCTACGGCTGGAAAAACGAGCCTCTAGTGCCGTAAAAAATCAATAAATAAAAAACTGTGCTTGCTTTAAGGATGGAAAAAACTTTCCTTAAGATTGTTGCATCAGTTACTCTGCATATGCATAAAGCACTCTCTCCCCCCACCAGGTACTTTTAACTGTTATTAACCAGAAACAGGTCACTGGTTTTATCCTATTGTTATTATTATTTGTTAGGACATTACGTTATTTTACACTCCATAGACGGCTCCATATCAGGATCTGGATGGAGAAAAAAGACTCACAATGCTTCCTACTGAGCAGAATGTGATGTAGGCCAGAGCCTCACTGCGTTACTCGCTGCTTCCTGCCGCTAGTTCAGGAAATACTTTTCTTTCTCTTTAAATTATATCACCTGTCTTTGCATTTTGCATCATAAATTTAAACTGCTTTCTCAGTGTTGAGCATAGCAGCGTTTTCTTTGTCATCATGCATAAATTCAACTTATCTGGTTTTTATTCCCCAGATGTCAGCAATGGGGATGAAGTAGCTTCAGGACCCAAATCTTGTTGAATTGATAGGATAATCCAAAAATACAAAGAACCAAAAAAAAAAAAACAGAAAACCTCAGGGGAAACTCACGAGGGGAACCAGAGACGAGGAAGCAACTACCAATAAGAAGGAACCAGCATTGAGTGACTGCAGAGGTGGAGTATATAAGGGGAACTGAACAAAGGATGGACTAATGAGCTGAATATGAAGCAGGTGTGAGTGGAACTAACTAGAAGGAAGCAAAGGGGAAAGGAAACAAGCACCAGGGGGCAGCAGAGAGTAACTAAGACTGCTTGAATATAATGGAAAATAAACCAAAGATCAACAAACCGAATAACTAAAAACTGAGAGTCCTAGAAGGGCAGAACCATCCAGTCAACAGCTGCTGACATCAGAGGATCTGCCAACCTGCCAATCACACCTCGACTAGTGGTGCCAGCTATAATTTCCCCCTATTTTATAAAAGTTATTTTATTTATAATGACTTGCTGGGGTTGAGAGAGGACTTTTTCTCCTAAAAAATGTTTTTCTTTGAGGTATTGATGGACATTATGGTGATGAAATACAATAATATTGAAGTAGAGTTGTGTTAACGTTGATACGGTTCCTGTAGGGCCACTGTGTTTTATATTTCAACATTTAGATATATTAGTTTTTGTATTTATTGTTTTATTACAATAAAGGGAGATAATGTGTGGCTGAGAAACGTGGATGATGTCCTTTAAAGAAGCATGAGCCTCTTTGCTGCCTGGGGACTTTATAGGGGGACTTTATAGGG
>NW_015151587.1:110399-112744 GCF_000732505.1 Cyprinodon variegatus
AATTCTGATTTCCAGAGAAGCAAATAGCAAAATTGGATGAAGTGCTAATGTTTAATTAGTGAATGAGTTGGATGTAAACTTGATGGTAATTTTTGCTATTTGGTTGTTAAAAACTGAGGGAAAAGAGGTGATAGAGATAAAAGGAGAGAAATAAACAGTGAAAAAAGTGATAACAGGAAAACCAATGAACCAGGATTTAGATCAATTAGAGATGAAGATTATTGGAGGCTTTGTTAACAAGATCCAGAGTTTCTAGAAACCTAGAAGGGAAATGATGTCAGCAGGTCACTGCTGATAGAGTCAGTTCTAGCAGACAGAGTTAGAATAGGTTTAATGAGTTTCTGGTTATTCCACCTCCTCTCAGGTGCTACAGGTGTCAGCGCTACGCACACCTGAACCCAGAATGCAGGAGAGCAGCTGAAGAAAGGTGCTGCAGCTGTGGAGGCCATCTATGAGTTAAAGATGGAGGAGAGAAAGGTGACCTTCATCACCAGATGTTGGTAACGATCAATGCAATCCAGAGAAATCAAACTAGATATCCAGAAACCACATCAGGTGAATAGTACCTTAGAAATATATTTGCTGAGAAAGAAAAGTGGCCAGTTAAATATTTATTTCACCTGATGAATAAAAACAGTTATTTTATTTGAATTTGCACTATTAAAAAATTATAACAGGATTTTAATCTCCTCCAGCCATAGATATGCCTGTAATTCTAGATAATCCATCTGCTCTAGTATCAAGGTGAAGAAATTCTAATTTAGATGTCAGCCTAAATTCATGGAACATTAGGATCTATAGAGCTGGAACAACAGCCACAGAGAGACGTCTGCATAGATGCAACAATCAACCAATCAACCAATCAANTATATAGGGGACTTTATTGGGGGACTATAAAGGAGGACTATATAGGGTGACTTCATAGGGGACTTTGTAGGGGGATTTTATAGGGAGACTACATAGGGGGACTTTAGAGAGACTACATAAGGGGACTTTATAGGGGGACTACATGGGGGGACTTTATAGGGGATTATATAAGGGGACTATATAGGGAGAGTTTATAGGGCGACTTTATAGCAGGAATATATAGAGGGACTGTTTGGGTGGACTATATAGGGGACTCATTAACTGGCTGTTTGGACAGTTACTACTTTTCCCTCCCAGTTGGTCATGTGACTCCCTTCATGGTGCCTGCACCATCTTGGTTATTTGTCGCCACTGTGGAAGCGAGCCAAAACAAATCCTATGATGCTTTATAAGATGAGCTCTTGCAAGGCATTCTGGGATAGATCTGCTTCTCTAGTGACCACAGATGGTCACTACTTTTTAAGGTACATTGTGGGAGATTTGGTGTCCTCTACTTTTTCATCCACTAGACGTTGGACACTCATTTAAAATGGCATAACCACTATATAGTGATAAGGGCGGACATTCAGATACAGACAATGACTGTATAGGATTGACAATGTGCTGGTTTAGGCCCATTAGTAAGTTGGCCACGCCCACTTTATACAACAACACATTTCTAAGCATTCGGTGTGATCAGATTTTGCATGTTATAAAATCATGCTATCTAATTTAGTGAGAAATGGAAGTTAGAACAGTAAAAACAATCACACCCAAAGAGACTTAATCTCTCACAGGCTGAAAGTGTTGTGTATCTGTTTATCTCTCTTTGATGCAAACAGCTTAAGTTCCTTAATCTGTCATGTCATGGTTATAGCAGCAAGCAAGGAAATGATGAAAACCTGCAGGAGGTGGCCATTAAGGGGCCAACCTTGGGGAACCCTGCTATAGAGTCGGTAATTCATTTTTATAAAGGGTCACTTGAGGAATTGCAAAATTGTTACAAACGGCTGGAATAAAAGTTCAAACTGAATTCTATACATATCCAGCCTGATGACGTTATTGTTGGCTAGGTCAATTACATATCTAAATAATAACTGGGCTGTGTCATGACGTTGACCAGTCATAAAAAATCCATTTGGCAGTTCTTTCAATTAGACCAAAGGGGAATGCTTATATTAAAAACATTTCTGAAACCACAGAAAGAACACAGTCACACACATTCACTTATATAGCAAACAACAACTGTTCCTCACATACATGCATCCATGAATTCATTTGTAAAGATCCATTCATTGCTCATTTCAAAGTCCTGGAAACGGCATTTATCATTCTTAAACATGACCTCATAATGTTTTCCTTTTTTTGTGTTTTCAGAGCCTTATTGGCAGCAAGACAGAAATTCATTATGGTAGCTTCATCTGGTCTGTTCCTGTTTGGCTGTGACTCCATCCTGGAGAGAAATATCAGCTGTGCTGCTGCCATCAACACCTTTGTTT
>NW_015151587.1:114240-117421 GCF_000732505.1 Cyprinodon variegatus
TAATTTAAAAACTCAGACAAATTAAATTTATGTAATCAAGTAAATATTTCAGTTTCTTTATGTTTCCATTATTCATTCAATAACAAAAAGGTTGGAACCATTTGAAGTGTCTGACTGATAACTGCTCCTGTTTTCTGCATCAGAATCGCTTTGCAGAGAAACTTTCTATAAATCATCATCAGCTGCTGTGAAATTAACATCATCTCCAGTTCGTCTGTTTATTCTGCTTTTATCTAAATCATTAGATTTATCCCACATGGCTGAGCTGCTTCAACGCCTCCTTTGCTTCGGTGTCTGTGGCATTAAAGGACTAAATCATTAGATTTATCCCACATGGCTGAGCTGCTTCAACGCCTCCTTTGCTTCGGTGTCTGTGGCATTAAAGGAGAAGCAGGTCAGCTGATTACTGCATTTTCACATTTAAGATAATTCTGCTTAAATTTAAAATCACATGTAATGAACGGCCAGAGGAACCGCCCTGCTATTATCTGCCCAACAATGACTGCAGCAGACAGTCAGAGCTGAAGGAGCCCCAGCTGGTTCCTGCTCCTCCCCCAGTCTGCCCCCTCCTGCTGATGCTGGGGGCTGCCTGCCTGCCTGCCTCTCCCCCTCCCATCCTGCCCTCTCAGCCACATGGCTCTTTGTGTACACTCCCATCCTCCTCACTGGATGCAGCACTGCCGTGTCCTGACAGGATTTTATGGTTTCTATATTCCCTGACAAATGAAAGTGATGGAATTGTTAACTGCTGTGGACAGCATTTATATCTATATCTATATATCTATATAGATATAGATATATATAAACATCCTTCAGGTGTTTGAGAGAAACACTAAATGAAACCAAACTGATGAAGATGATGCTTCTCAAAGACAGAGCAGCAGTCTGACCTAAAATAAAACAAGATGGAAGGAAACAGTTTTTAAAGCAGGAGTCTGGCTTACCTCTGCTGCTGGGCTCTTCCTCCATGCCTGACTTTAATATTGCTCTGTGCCGGCAACAATAAAGGAAAGGCGGGGCCACTGGGTAACAGTGACAGACAGCATCAGCAGCCAATTATAGGACTGGATCTGGGCTGCCCTCTGCTGCTCAGAGGAATATGGAAGACAGAAAAAGCTGCAAACCATTAAAACTCTTTCTAATAGCTCAGTACAATTAGTCTAAACCCTTAGGAAGCTTTGATGACTCATTTAAAATGTTCACTAATTATCTATTAATTTGTTCCTTACAGTCATTTCCTAAACTTCAGGCAAAGTCAGAGATGAACAAATGATCACTGCTACCTTACATTAATGGACATAAATCTGGAACAATGAAAATGAAGACATTCTGTACATGAGCCCTACGTCCCAATGACCCCCCCCCCCCTCCTTTAGGCCTTTGGACCAAATCTATGCCCCCAAATCCTGGCTGCTAAATAAAAAATGTGTGAAATAGTAGGTTAGAGAAAATAAACTTCAACTTCTAATTTACATACATATAAAGTTCAGCCCTTTAAATGTGTGATATCCAGAAATCTCCTGCAGTAAGGCTGGTTGATGACTTTCATCTGAAGGAATCATTGTGATTTTTAGGGAGTGTAGAAAATGATTTAAACTCGTCTGAATGCAGAAACCCCAGATCTCCAGCAGGGTGCATGAATAATGATCAGGCTGTTTCTAACCCTTCAGATGTTTCCTACTCAGCCATAAAAATGTTGCCATTAAACTGGGAATCATCTATGTCAAATTTATCTCAGATAATGGAAGAACTTGCTAATCTGGACCCCCTCTGGAAATGTGTTGGAAAACTTCTATACCCTCTGCAGTATCAGTATGTATGTATAAGCTGAGAGTATCAATAGTAAAAAGCATGTGATGTTCTCTTTGACCATGTGAACAGAAAGATATGTCTTCAATTCTCAAGTTTCTTTGACAGGAGATTTAAATAATCAATAAGGTCGACCTTCTACAGTCAGAAGCATTTAGTAGATAGAGACACAATTAGCCAGAAATGAAGGTGGAAGAGCATCTGAAGGGTTTGTTCCTGAGAGAAGAATCCATCCAGACTGAGCATTTCATCATCTTCTTCCATCCAGTTCTTCCCATCGGCTGCAGAGAACTTTCTGAACTTTCTGGACATGGTCATACAGCCGTTTCTCTGCTCGCTCCTCTCCTTGCTTCATCACAGCTCACGTCCACTTCTGTCTGCACATGGAAAGGAATGTCCTTCTCTAACTTCAACATCATAAAGTTGTACAGTTGAGGAAAGGTGAAGAGTGAGAGGATTGGCCAGCTATGAAGTGACAAAAGTTCAGACATCTCTTGCAATGGAGAACACAAGTTCTTGAAGTCAACATTGTCCGTATTTATTATCATATCTCTGCTACTGTAATAAAATGTTATCTCCTTCAGATGTGATGCAACCTTCTGACCAGGAGGCAGTCTGTGCAGGACTGTCTCACAAATAACAACAACACGAAACAGCTTAAAAGGGCCTCATTTATTTATTTATTTATTTATTTTACAATTTTGTAAACAACCACTCCTGATTAAACAGGATGTTAAACCGTGAGATGATTATAGGAGCTGATTTTAGCCAGAAATCGATCAGCAGTGCAGTAAAATGGTTCCATCCATCATGGCCGCCTCTCTGGCTTCAATGCGCCTCCAAACTCAGAGGGAACAGAATTCCATGGAACACCGGGACCAAGAAAGTCTGGAGGTCAGTCAGAGCTTCACATCCTGGAACATCAGTCAGTTTAGCTACAGCTAGTGGGGACAACTTCTTCTTCTGCACGGTAATGCTACAGGCGGCTTCCCTGCGCTGCTGCCACCATCTGGTGAATTCCAGTACTGCACATTTTCCTCAGCTCAGCTCAGAAGCGAGATCCAGGGCTCTGGGGGAAACATGCGGGGCTGCAGCCCTAGTAACCCCTAGAACCTTGGAGGACGGCATCTCTGCAGTGGAACCTTGGAGGGCAACATCTCTGCAGTGGAACCTTGGAGGGCAACATCTCGGTGGCAGTGGAACCTTGGAGGACGGCGTCTCTGCGGCAGGAACCTTAGAGGACAGTGTCTCTGCAGTTGGAGACTTGGGGACTGCCCACTGTGGCACTGGAACCTCTGGGGCTGCCCGCTCTGAGGCTGGAGAGGGAACACTAGAGGACTCTGAGACTGGAGAGGGGACACTAGAGGACTCT
>NW_015151587.1:120044-122437 GCF_000732505.1 Cyprinodon variegatus
TAGGTTTACCTTTGTTTACCTCTGGGTTAGGGTTAGGTTAGGTTTACCTTTGTTTACCTCTGAACAATTCTATATGTGCAAAAGAAAATACAGAATAAATCCACATATAACAGAATTACATTTGGTTAAAAAGGCAGGAATTTACCTTCTGTTTTAGTTCAAATGCAAACCTTTTCCAAGAGGAAAAAAGTAATTCAAATGAATTATTTTATACAGTAAATCATCTAATGTTAAAAATGATGATTCGTTATCAAAGACAAACACGGCAGTGGGTGCGGTATTCCTGTTTGTCAATGACTGAATAGTTTCCGCCTCCAGATTGGGCCCGAAATGCGGCCTGGAGTCACAGATTGGGACGTGCTTCAACGGCAAGCCACGCCCCCTCTTTGGTAAACCACGCCCCCTATGTGGCGAGCCATGCCCCCTATATGGCTAGCTACGCTCCCTCTATGGCGAGCCCTGTTCCCCCCTATTGCGAGCCCAGCCCCCTCTATAGCGAGCAACGTCCCCTCTATGGTGAGCCTTGCCACTTTTTTTGCGAGCCACGCCCCATCTATTGCGAGTCACGCCCCCTCTACAGCAAGACACGCCCCTCTTTGGTAAACCACGCCCCCTATATGGCGAGCTATGCTCCCTCTACAGCGAGCCCAGCCCCCTCTATGGTGAGCCAAATGCCCTCTACGGTGAGCCCTGTCCCCCCCTACTGCTGGCCACTCCCCGTCTACTGCGAGCCACGCCCCCTATGTGGTGAGCCAAACGCCCTCTACGGCAAGCCTTGCCACTTTTATTGCGAGTCACGCCCCGTCTATTGCGAGTCACGCCCCGTCTACAGCAAGCCACGCCCCCTCTGCGGCGAGTCACGTCCCCCACAACAGCGAGCCCCATCTCAGTCTGCGGTGTGCAGTCAGGGTCAGTACTCGGTCTGAGGCGGTCTAGCTGCTCTAGTCTGGTCTGTTTGGTAGAAGAAGAAGTCAATCAAATGGAAACCAGTCGGTTTAAAGCACTTTAATGGATATTAGAGTTTCAACATAAAGATAATGACAGGAGTTAGTGGGTTACTACAGGACATTCAGATTAAAATGTGATACGGCTCTCTTCATCATCTTCATCATCCGTGTGACGCTTCATCCATTCACAACATCCTAATGATTTCAAAATAAAGTCATTTCCATATCGCTGTATTTAAATAAATACCTTAAACAAGCAAACGTAAGCAGCAGATCCAGGTAATTCATATGATAGAGTAACATTGATGATTCCTAACATGACGTCAGGAGAGGAAGCTCCTCCCATCCTCCGCATGCTCATAGATACAGACAGGGTAGATTCTCACATACATCCTGTATATGATGATGATGATGATGTCATAGTCAAGTAAAATCAAGCAAAGCTGATGGGATTTATTTGATATGTTCAAGTTTGAGCGTCTGCAGGAATCCATCCATCATAATGAGGTGAACCAGCCAGACCTGAGAGCTGGAAACACTTCAGATTAACTCCCACCTCGTTGGTTTAAGGCCCTCTGAAAGTAGCTTATAAAAATATTTCTCAGAGTTAACGTCACTCTGGTAACACAGCTCCTTAGAATCGGCCTGTTGTTGTTCCTTATCCACTTCCTGTTTGCATTTGCTGATTCATGGCTTTGAAACAACCTCACAGATTTTACGGCCTGAAAATGAGATGAAGTCAAATAAAAGACAAGCAGGTGTGGATTTGCTCTCGATCAGATCCAGAAGAAGTCCAACGAGGGAGTGGAGACCGTCTGTAGCCCGTCTTTGGCCTCGACATGCTTCAGCAGTCCTCAGCGAGGCTAAAGGTTGGACCGACTGGAGACCACAAACCAGCAGAAGCACAGAGAAGCTGGAGGACGGCCGGCGTTAGGAGGGGACTGAGGGGGACGATGGACCTCACAGGAGGCCAGAAAAACACAGACCATGCAAACACTACCCCCCCCATCCAGGTGAGAACATGGAGAAGAACAGGCGGCATTTTCAAATGTCCAACTGGTGCATATAGATGTTGCAGACTTTCAGTTCTGCTTCCTTCTGGATTAAAGCTTAGACCTGGCTTAAACTGGATCTAAAACAGACGAGCCTTCTTCTTCATGTCATTCTTCTTCCACAGAGCCAGCCGGTCAAACTGCTCCAGCGTCATTCCAAACACCTGCTGGAACTCATCCGGCGACAAATGTCTCTAAGGAGGGAAGAAGAAACATTTTGAGAAAAGCATTGTGGCAACATTTGAAATAATCCTCAAATAACCAAGAAAAAAAGTTCCTCAGCCTTGAAGCGAAGGTCTGAACCAAAAACCTCCAAACATAGAAACTAACTAGATGTTTGAAAGACAGAACAAACTGTTCAGTACAGCGAAAACAATAGACCATCAGAGAACCT
>NW_015151587.1:127818-131919 GCF_000732505.1 Cyprinodon variegatus
TAACGGGTCTTCAGTTTTTTTTCTATTTTTTCCTGCCAGTTTGATGGGGTGGAAGTCTAGCGCCCCCTGCTGACAGGCTGTTACTCTGTGTTATTATTATTAGGTTATTAAATGAAGAAGTGATAGAAGCTCAGCCTGCAGCTGATGTTCTCTGGACGAGGCTCACCTTGTAGATGCCGTTCCTTCCATAGCCGGGCAGCGAAGCAGACTTACTGTAGGGGAAATCTAGGAGGAGACAAAATATTCATTTTGCTTTTCTTAAACTTTGATCATTGAACATCAAGGTGAAGTGATGATGGTTTCCTCACTTGGCTGAGACACGTTAGTGGGGAGGCTGCAGGTGGATTTACAGGGATCCAGGTCTTCAGCCATCGGACCGTCCATCTCACTCTTCAACATCATCCAGCTGGTTCTCTACAGAGACGGTGAAGGACAGAGAAGAGGAACTGGACACAGTATTCCACAGAAATAATGGATGATGGTTGTTAGTTAATGGATGCTGGAGGACAGATGTGATGCACATGGAGTGTCTGAAGCACCCACCTTGCTATCCTCCCCATCCTGCCAGGATGTTCTAGAAGCTGTAAAAAAGTCAGATGTTTCAGTCAATGCACAGCTTCATGGTCCTGGGAGACAAACTGTCCTGCACTACCGACTCCAGTCAGGCAGGAGCAACACTGCTGCACCACAGGGAGCTTCAGTCCACCAACAGGCTTCAGACCAACAGCACAGAGAAGAAGCTGAATGCTGGTTATACCCCAACAGAAAGGGGACAGATGGAGCGCCAGGACACTTTCACATTATAACCTTCTTCTCCGTTGGTCCCCAAGGAGCCTTAGAGAGGGAAACTTCTCAATTTCACTATTAGAAAATAAAGAGAAGTTTTCTAGAGAGCAACCACATCAAAAACCTCCAATTATGAACAGCAACCTCTGTTCTCAACAAGAACATGGTGGATCGGGTCGGCTGGAACCCACAGAAGGTTCTGGACAACGTGGGACTCTAATGGTTGAATACTTTTAAATGGGTGACTGGGATTGGCTACAGATATCAGGGGCCATCATCAGCTGACCTTTGAACCGCGGATCTGTGGTTCTGGTCATGGATCTATGGGGATCAGGGTTACTGGGGGCCCTTTGAGGAGGGTCTCTAACAGGATCTCCAGCCCTGGTCCTCCTGATCTTTAGATGCATCCCTGTTCCTACAGCTGAAGCCAAGGAGTCTTCATGCAATCTGGGATGATAAAGGTCAGCCAACGAACCGTTCAGGGATGCAGCTGGGATAAGGATGCATCTAAAACCTGCAGGTCATTAGATCTGGAAGTCCAGGCCTGGAAACTCCTGTCTGGCTTCAAGGGGCGACACTAAACCATGCCCCCGCAGTCCAGTGGGCCTATCCTGGGAACCAGTATCCCATCCGGACCACAGCCTGGACACCAGAGGAGGACTTGGTCTGGGTTTGGAGGAAATCCTGGAGCCATCCTCTTCCAGGGAGGGGTCTGGTCTCCAAAGTCTGGTTCCCAGTTTGCTCCTTCAGTCAGCATTGAGGGTCAAGTTTCTGTAGGTCTTCCAGGTCTTTGGTAGCAGGTTGAGTTTCTTCATGGTGTGTTTTGAAAAAGAAACAGCTGAGTCATGATTTTCTGACTCCCATCTTTGGTCGTTAGAAATGGATCCAGGCTGAGAAAAAGATCCCATATACATAAAATTACAATTAGCTTCCTTTGTTGAGGCAGGATGGATCATTGAGAGACGGAGGTAGAGAAGTTAAGGCGATTGAGAGATGCATTCTGGGTAACCAACATTTCTACAGTGATGTGCTTCAGAGCCACATTAGTGACTTCTGCCTGTAAGACGAGTTCTTCCGTCCCTCAGACATCCAGGCTTCCCTCCTGGAACCAGACCTGGACTAAGTGAAGCTGATCGATGAATCCATGAATTTCTGAGACCAAACGTTGAATGTTGGTGAATCTAATGGGGAGGGGCTCGTCCTGCTATCGGAGAAGCTTGATGGCGTTCTGCAGTTAAAGGGTTAAAAGTTTCAGAACAGCCCTAACCCTCCAACCCTCCATCCTTCTGGGCAGTTCAGTGTTTCACTTTCAGAAACGTTTCCACTCAACTTAAGGAACAGGGCAGATTTCGGGGGGGTGGGACCAATCAGAGTGTTTAGCTGACAGGAGCTTGAAGGTCGTTAAGCTTCTGAATGAGGAGCAGGAACGTCTCCGACACGAAGGTAGAAATAAATGCAAATCTTTGAGGGATCTTTGCTGCGGGGGTTTGATGGCCACGCGTTTGGGTCTGATGGTTGCTCTAAAGAAAACTCCCCAGAATTTAGATTTATAACAATTACACAAATATAAAGAGATAAAGAAATCCTTTTTGGATGCGTGGTTTTTCCTTAGAGGACAGAGTTTTCTTCCCTCTTCTTCCTGAGAAAACAGCTTCAGACCAGCTGCAGCAACCAGCCAGACAGCAGAACATTGAACAATGAGACAGTGAAGAGGTCAGCGAGGGTCACAGCCGGGCCTCCAACCCGACCAATGAGCCGCTGAGACGGATGCTAGCATGCGTGATTCGGAGGTTAATGGAGGACAGATGAACCGGTCTGCTCTGAGCGACGGAAACGTGGCTGGAGGAACTTTAGAGCTCCGTTCAACCCGACATCAGGTTGTCATGGAGATTCCTGTCAACCCTCCAACTTTCCACCAGAAACAGCAACTATCTGATTTCTATAACTAGATTGAGAAAACGGTAGATTTGATGGAAGTGATGGTTTTAGCTCAACACTGGAGGTTCAATAAGCAGCTCAGATTAAATGGACAGAAGTTTTTAGGCCATTCTAACCCCTCCACCTCCTGCTGGAAGGTCAACCTCCATCTATTCTCCTCCAGCATCTAACCATCAACTCCAACCAGCAGAGAACAGCCACCCCCAGCATGATGCTGCCACCACCCTGTTATTGATTGAGGGGGGAGCTTTGGTTCCCTTCAGATGGAGTCTTTGCTCATGAAGTATCAGCATAAAGCTGCGTCGCTCTTTTACAGAATCCCGTTTCCTCGATCAGAGCATGAAGGACACCTCAACAAAGGGAGACACTTAAACCAAACCAGAGGAGAACCATGGGGGAAACAAGATGGCCGACATGCAACACATCGTGCAGAGACCAGACCAGAGAGTTAGAGTGGACTGTACCATGCTGTCTGTAGATGGGGGGCTTTCTATAGATATTATCTTTGACCATAGTCTCTGAAGATGGAGCAGAGAAAAGATGGAGGAAGCCAGCATGGGTGGGGGGGTAAAGGGCGGGAGAGAGAATGGAGAAAAAGAAGCACGAGTCAGCATTTTATTGAAGGATGAACATAAGGGGGGGGGGCTTCATCTTCATGCAGCCTGTTAGAGAAAACATCTGTCTCTGGAAGATCCTGAGGAGTGATGGATGAGGAGCCTCTGGAGCAGATAGGGGGCGCTGTCCCCAGGAACAGGAGCATTTCAGCAGGGGGGGGGGGCAGATCATCCAGGAGGTTTCAGCTCAATAGAATAAACTGATGCTTCATGTTAATGTGACCCTGATGATAATATTCCTCTATTGACACTAACTGACCACTAGAGGGCAGAGCGCTCAGAGTGCGGCCATCTTTAGACTGATTCACCATTGGGTCAAAGGTCAGTCATATTTTCATGGGGGAACAGAGGAAAAGCAGCGATTCCATTTCCTGAACTTCTGGAGCTCAGTGATTGGCCAATCCCTCTGGAGCTCAGTGATTGGCCGATCCCTCTGGAGCTCAGTGATTGGCCGATTTTAACCGTCTGGAACGTCCTGATTACGTTTTGCACCTTAAACCAGCTTTCCTGGTTTTACAGGTTTTAATCTTTATTCAATAAAATAAGACTGAAACTTTCAGGGTCCTAAAAGAACTGCTGGCCCCTGCTGGACCCTACTGGCCTCTGCTGGACTCTACTGGCCTCTGCTGGACCCTACTGGCCTCTGCTGCACTCTACTGGCCCCTGCTGGACTCTCCTGGCCTCTGCTGGACCCTACTGGCCTCTGCTGGACCCTACTGGCCTCTGCTGCACTCTACTGGCCCCTGCTGGACTCTACTGGCCG
>NW_015151587.1:133169-134841 GCF_000732505.1 Cyprinodon variegatus
TCTGCTGCACTCTACTGGCCCCTGCTGGACTCTCCTGGCCTCTGCTGGACCCTACTGGCCTCTGCTGGACCCTACTGGCCTCTGCTGCACTCTACTGGCCCCTGCTGGACTCTCCTGGCCTCTGCTGGACCCTACTGGCCTCTGCTGGACTCTCCTGGCCTCTGCTGGACCCTACTGGCCTCTGCTGGACTCTACTGGCCCCTGCTGGACTCTACTGGCCGCTACTATACCCTAATGGCCGCTGTTGGACCCTACTGGACCCTGCTAGTCCCTGCTGGCCCCCGCTGGACACTACTGGCCCCTACTGGCCTCTGCTGGACCCTACTGGCCCCTACTGGCCTCTGCTGGACCCTACTGGCCGCTGCTGGACCCTACTGGCTNTGGCCTCTGCTGGACCCTACTGGCCCCTACTGGCCTCTGCTGGACCCTACTGGCCGCTGCTGGACCCTACTGGCTGCTGCTGGACCCTACTGGCCGCTGTTGGACCCTACTGGACCCTGCTAGTCCCTGCTGATCCCTGCTGGACCCTAGTGGGCCCTGCTGGACCCTGTCTAGAAGCACATGGCAGCGGCTCCTAGTTAGCTCTGCCCACCAGGGGGACAGGAGCCCAGTTTGAAGCAGAGCGGCTAAAACTTACCTGGTATGTGGAAATGGCGAGGAGCAGCCACGTACGTAGAAGTAGATGACGGGGATTTTCCATCAGAGTAAGTGGATAAGCTGGGGGTGCTGCGGCCGCTTTCACTGCCTCCAATGTAGGAAGGATGGTGAAGATGAGAGGAGAACACAGAGGAAGATAAAGTTACAGGAAGTAGAACTAATATTAAGGCATGTTAACCAGGTCTGCTACACGAGTCCTGGCCGAGTTCAGCCTCCGTAAAATCCAAGTCCTGTGAAACTGCTGCTGTTAGGAGGGATTATTCCAAACCCACCAATGGAACGGGTTAGATGGTCACGAATATTCCTAAGTTACCTGATAAAACGTCCTAAAAACAACCATAACCTTCTAAGCAGGATAATAGTTGTGGGATTTATTACATGTAGCCAGAAGCCAACAGAAGCATAAAGACTCGACTACCAAATGTTTGGGACCGATGAAACGCAGGAAGGCTGAAGCAGAACAAACATGGCCGCTTCGGGCTGGAATACCTTCTAGTTGTTTCTGAAAAACGAGCAAAAGGACGGCATGTTTTCCTTTGTGGATGGAAGAGATTTTACTGCTGCTGCGATTGGCTAAAGCTCAACATGGGAGACAGGAAGCACTTGGTGATTCAACCAATCACGTTGAAGAATTGTGATGAATGTCCATCCCTTTAGCAAACACTTCCCCCGAGGCTAACAGATGGTTCATGCATTTGGCTTATGCCACTTTATAAAGGTTGTTTAATCATGGAGTCATGCATCAGCAGCTGAATTAACGGGAAAATTACCTTATTTAATAACAGAACTTTAACTCTGCTGCCTCATTGGCTCCCAAACATGACCTCAGTTATCTTTCTACATGCAAGCAGCCCCAGAAAACAAAGATGGAGGACATGTCGTTCTGTTTTAAAGGCCGATAGATCAAACAATCATCTGCATAGAAGAAGAAGCTGATTATTCAGTCACTGCATTTGGATTAAACTGATTTCAGATAATAAAGTAAAAAATCTTGGTGTTGTTTTTGATCAGGACC
>NW_015151587.1:136647-138043 GCF_000732505.1 Cyprinodon variegatus
AACCACGGAGAACCACGGAGAACCACAGAGAACCACGGAGAACCACGGAGAACCACGGAGAACCACAGAGAACCACGGAGAACCACAGAGAACCACGGAGAACCACGGAGAACCACGGAGAACCACGGAGAACCACGGAGAACCACAGAGAACCACGGAGAACCACGGATAACCACATAGAACCACGGAGAACCACGGATAACCAGGGAGAACCAGGGAGAACCATGGAGAAAGGGTTTGTGAACCATGATGGCTCCATGTGGGTCCATCAGGCTCCTCATGCGGTTAATCCATAAAGCCTCCACTTCACGCCTCTGTTAGAGCTGAGCTGCATGTTGCTGCTTCAGAGAAACCAGGAAACCTGGAAGTTGCTTCAGCAGATTCAGCGTTTTCTGTTGGTTTCTAAAGCAGCAACAAGCGCAGCAAAGCATGCTGGTCCTGAGCTGCTCAGGCCGCCTCTGGTACCTTGGAAGTAGGGCACATAGTTGTGCTGCTGAAGCATTGCCAGGGTTGTGGGGTTCAGCTGTAGAGACAAGCCTGCGCTGCCTCCTGCTGGTGTGGGAGAGTACTTGCCAAGGCCTACAGCCCCAGCGCCCCCTTTAGTCCCCCCAGGGTAGTGCTTAGGGAGGGAGGCGGTGGCCCTGGCTAAGGGGGAGGGGCTCTTTGCTCCACCCAGGTGGGGTTTGGGTGGAGGAAGGCTGCTGGTTTTACCAGCCATGTCCACCTCTGGTCCTGGACATCCAACAGAACAAGGCGAGGAGTAAAGACGTGTTTCCACAAACATTTGATGGATCAAAACACTTTATAATAGATAATAGAATAGATTCCACTTTAGTAGAAATGATTAATATTATCGGTAGGTGCAAAGTCCCAGAATGTCCCCAGCAGAATGTCCCGAGCAGAATGTCCCCAGCAGATGAGGACAAAGTTCTAATTCCAGCTTGGCAGGAAGAAGAAGCAGAAAGCGGGTCCTCACCTGCTCTGCTGAAGTTCTGAGGGGAACGCGACGGCGTGTAGCGTCCGTAGCCCCCCACAGAGCTGTTGGAGCTGGGGCTGGAGGGCCTCCGCTGGCGGGGGGACTTCTCCCCGTCACCCTGGAAACACAAACACAGGAAGGGACCCAGACGGTCCTTTGAGTCTCTGAGCTCCAGCAGAGGATGGATTCAGCAGACAGAAGTGAGGCCTTCAAGGACATTAGATCTTTAGCAGCTTTCTCCTCTGGCTGAGTTCAGCTTCAAATGAACATTTCCTAGATCACCTTCATCTCTGCTTCAGACTTTCTGTTTGACTTTTTCTGTCCTCCTTCGATGTTAAAAGCTGTTTGAAATCTGGAAACCCTGAGGGAGGAAGGAGGGAGGAAGGAAGGAAGGAAGGAAGGAAGGAAGGAAGGAAGGAA
>NW_015151587.1:140623-141790 GCF_000732505.1 Cyprinodon variegatus
ATTCTATCTCTATAGTTCTGCTGCTATAGGCTTAGACTGCTGGAGGACATAGGGACCCCTTTTTCATCATTCTGCTTCATTCTATCAGCACACCTGATCGCAGCAAAGCTGAACTGCGATCATCTGAATCAGGTGTGCTGACGCTCAGAAACATCCAGAACATGCAGAGCAGGTGACTTGAGGACCAGGCTTGAAAAACAGTGTTCTAGAACAAGGCAGCCGTCCCCATTCAGAGCCAGAGAACGGTTCTGTACCTCTCCGTAATGCCTCTCCTCAGACGGGTAGCTGACATAAGGGGAGTAGGACAGCATGTCAGGCCTGTCGATGTTGTAGATAGCCTTGGTCTTTGGAAGAGCTGCCAGGTCCTTGTAGTCCAGCATCTCCTCTCCCAGTTTGGCCTGGTACCAGAACACAAGTAGAATAGATAAATAGGGAGCTTTTCCTGTTTCTTAGAACTTGAGGAGCCAGAGGAGGCGTACATAGATGACTCTGCTGGGCGAGCCAGAAGCACTGGATGCAGGAACTGAAGTGATGCTCTCAGAGGAGGTCCGAGTTACCTGAAACACAAACCACCACGTGTTAAACCGAGCACAGGTCCAACGGTTCCCTTCAGAACTCCAACGGCTACTAAACCATCCCCCCTTTAGGCTTCCACATCCAAAAGCACACGGCTGGAGCCCAAACGGTTAGTCTGGATTAGAGGAACCCGTCTGCATTAGAGGAACCCATTCTGGATTAGAGGAACCCATCTGGATTAGAGGAACCCGTCTTGATTAGAGGAACCCGTTCTGGATTAGAGGAATCTGTTCAGGTTTAGAGGAAGCTGTTCAGGTTTAGAGGAACAGGTTCTGGATTAGAGGAACCCGTTCTGGATTAGAGGAACCCGTCTGGATTAGAGGAACCCATTCTGGATTAGAGGAACCCATTCTGGATTAGAGGAACCCGTCTGGATTAGAGGAACCCGTCTGGATTAGAGGAACCCGTTCTGGATTAGAGGAAGCTGTTCAGGTTTAGAGGAACAGGTTCTGGATTAGAGGAACCCGTTCTGGATTAGAGAAATCCGTTCAGGTTTACAGGAACAGGTTCTGGATTAGAGGAACCCGTTCTGGATTAGAGGAATCCGTTCAGGTTTACAGGAACAGGTTCTGGATTAGAGGAACCCGTTCT
>NW_015151587.1:142264-143807 GCF_000732505.1 Cyprinodon variegatus
GAGCTGTCTGCTGTCTCGGTGTTCCTGCAGCCAAGCAGCAATATTCTCACCGTTTCATCAGATAAATGTTGTGTTTGCTCAACCTGCCGTCTACCTGAGCTGCTCATGAATGAGTCCAGACTTCCCTCTGAGCATCACTTCTGCTCCAACCCTTAGACGCCCATTCTGGGACACAGGCATCTTTTATCATGTCTTTAATCACAATGGGCTCTAAAATATACCCAGTTTGCAAATGAATCCGCATTTCTTCCATTTTTAATTTATAGGAAAAGTGTGTCAGTCTTTGAGGCTCACAAGCTGGAAGATGGAGAGTCAAAGTTCTGCAACAGCTGATGTTTACGATGGTGAACCCAGAACTGAGAATAACCAAGAACCGTCCAGAGAACACTCACCCACTGCAGGTTCTGTTCTCTATAGATGGCAGCTTCATCAGCTGTCATCCTAAAAGCTTAGCACTGGTCCTGTGTTCATGCACAGTGCATGGCAGAGCAACAAACCCAGCATTGTCAAACCGTTAGAACCAAAAAATCAACCCATGCAGCAAAGGACAGTGGGGGGGTAGGGACAGACCTGCTGATCAATGAGCTGTATCCGGACCTGCTTCTGAGAACCACGGGTCATGATGAGGAAAACAGAAAAAGAGATGGATGACAGGGTGCTGAGGGAAGCTAAGGTCACATGTTTGCTGATGATGTTGAGCTTCTGATGTAACATCATCAGGATGTTCCTCAGGAAAGACTCTGCTCTCACTAAGCAACAAGAAAACACCGACCAAAGCCAAACCTTATGGAAGCCTTTCCGCCATCTGCCTCAGTGATGGTGACTCTGCTTTCATTGTGACGTCCACCAGAAAAACACCCCTGAGCTCCACGGTAAGGAAGCGGTTCCATCTCTACATGCCACCATAGTGAGTTGGACTTTAACCATTTACTCTGATCTATATACCTTTATCTATATACCTGACTATCTGGCCTCAGAAGGCCCTGCTGCACACATCACATCAGCTTCAGGACGGTTAGCTGCCCTTAAACAAACTCATTTACTTTAGAGATCATATTCTAGGATCATTTTTCCTGGCTGAATGTCATCGTTTGCAAATCTTTGGATCGTTTTACTGAGGCGTTCTGCTTGGGGGGGGGGGGCAATCAGACTCAACTGTTAGCTTTAGAGGATGCAGAGGAATCTTTTCAGCCTGACCTCCACTGAGCAGCAAACACATCAGGTTCAGTGATTTATCTGTTGATGTCCCAAAACACAGTTTTCTACCTGCAGATTCATATCAGGCCTAAAGCTGCATTCACACAGGGTGCATTCTGGGCAACAAAGCTAAGTGCAAAGTCTATGGGGCAGCGGCATGGAGGGGTCCAGCTGCCTGTCCCAGTGTTCAACAATGGAGTTCAGAAAATTGAACTTTAGCCGCTGGAGCATCATTCAAACAGAAAGTCAAGCATCCAGAGCCGAGCATTCAGAGCCGAACGTCCAGAGCTGAGCATTCAGAGTAGAGCATCCAAAGCTGAGCATTCAGAGCCGAGCATTCAGAGCC
>NW_015151587.1:144288-148009 GCF_000732505.1 Cyprinodon variegatus
CATCCAGAGCACAGCATCCAGAACCGAGCATCCAGAGCTGAGCATTCAGAGTAGAGCATCCAAAGCTGAGCATTCAGAGCCGAGCATTCAGAGCAGAGCATCCAGAGCTGAGCATTCAGAGCTGAGCATCCAGAGCACAGCATTCAGAACCGAGCATCCAGAGCTGAGCATCCAGAGCCGAGCATTCAGAGCCGAACATCCAGAGCTGAGCATTCAGAGCTGATCATCCAGAGCACAGCATCCAGAACCGAGCATCCAGAGCTGAGCATCCAGAGCTGAGCATTCAGAGCCGAGCATTCAGAGCAGAGCATCCAGAGCTGAGCATTCAGAGCTGAGCATCCAGAGCCGAGCATTCAGAGCAGAGCATCCAGAGCTGAGCATTCAGAGCCGAGCATCCAGAGCCAAGCATCCAGAGCCGAGCATTCAGAGCCGAGCATTCAGAGCCGAGCATCCAGAGCCGAGCATCCAGAGCCGAGCATCCAGAGCCGAGCATTCGGAGTTGAGCATTCAGGGCATCCAGAGCCAAGCATCCAGAGCTGAGCATCCAGAGCCAAGCATTTAGAGGTGAGCAATAAAGACATCCAAAGCCTAGCATCCAGAGTCGAACATTCAGAGCTGAGCATTCAGAGCCAAGCATTCAGAGCCGAACATTCAGAGCTGAGCATCCAGAGCGGAACATTCAGAGCCGAGCATCCAGAGCCGAACATTCAGAGCCGAGCATTCAGAGCCGAGCATTCAGAGCCGAGCATCCAGAGCCGAGCATTCAGAGCCGAGCATTCAGAGCCGAGCATTCAGAGCCGAGCATTCAGAGCCGAGCATCCATCCAGAGCGCCGAACGTGATGAGACGAACATAGAGTGTATTGAAGCATCAAAGCAACTGCATGTTTCTGATGCCCAGAACGCCTTTGGTGTGAACGCAGCATAACACTACATCTATCTGATTAGAATGTTTCCTTTTCTTTTTCTTTCCAGCTTTTATTTACATTCTACTGTCACAAGAACAGAGCAACATTCCCTCTCTGCATTTAACCCCTCCCCTTGTGAAGCAGTGGGCGGCCATTGTGCGGCGCCAGGGGAGCAGGGTGGGGTTAAGGGTCTGGCTCAGGGACCCAGAGTGGAGGTCTGTGGGAGTGAGGCTCGAACTCTGGATAACCACTAGGCTGCCACTCGCCAAAGCAGCATCAGCGTGAAGGGTCTTGCCTAAGGACCCCCCCAGGCAGCTGAGATACGAACCCAGACTTCCTGTTTGGAGGACGGGTGACTAACCGCCTGAGCTAGCCGCCGCTGAAATGCTTGTTCTCTGTTTTTCATTTTTGAAGTGAACATCTGAGCTGGAAAAGCAGATAGCAGTCTCCATCAAACATTAGCGGGCAGATCTAGACGGTTGGTTTCTGTCTGTAATGGTGTGCATCATCGTCATGTCTGCAGCTCTAGTTTGTGAATATCTAACATTTTTCTCATATCATTTATCGACTTTTCAAAACAGAAAATGTTGCTCAACTAAAACCTGTGATGTTGGGAGAATATATCAGCCCAGAGCTCCAGCATCTAGGTGAGGAGGTCTATACCCACCTTGGTCTTCTCCTCCTGCTTGGCTGCCTGTCTGCACGGCGGATGCCAGATCGACGATCCTGTGTACACAAACAGAGGCAGAGTTACTCCTGGACTCTCAGTCGGTTCTGATGGGATCATTGCTGAATTTGAGACGTCCTTCGTTGAATCTTTGACCGTGTTTAGCGCTCCTGGGGGGGAGGTTTGGGGGGGCGGGGGTTTAAAGCAAAGAAACAGTGAAGCTGCTCAGACTCACCCTGCAGATACATTTCTTCTCCTTCTCCAAACATCTGCTCGCAGCGGGCGCAGCGCGCGCAGGAAGGATGGTAGTGCTTCTCTCCAGCCTGTGGACCAGAGCATGGAACCCTGTCAGAGTGGGAGCTACTGGTGGGACCTTCAACCTACGCCTAGGAACTCTTCAACCTTCATATAAAGGAAAACTGCTTCTTATTTTCCACATCATCATCATGGGACATTTTTTCATGACTGTTAGACTGATGAGCTCATCGATCAATCTTCATCTTCCACAGCCAATGTGGTTCAATCCAACTGCAGCTCTGTCCCCCTTCAAGCAAAACATTACAGCTTTCGTCCACAGGGGGGAACCATGGCGTGGAAAATCCTCCAGGGACGTGAAAACATGTTCATCTAAGCAGACCTGCAGAGACTCTGGGTG
Organism: Cyprinodon variegatus; assembly: GCF_000732505.1. NCBI lineage: Eukaryota > Metazoa > Chordata > Actinopteri > Cyprinodontiformes > Cyprinodontidae > Cyprinodon > Cyprinodon variegatus. The sequence goes on from NW_015151587.1 coordinate 146,517, forward strand.
TTCCATTGAACTGAACCTGGTAAAAATGACAGAACCTCCAACACCTCCATCGGGGGGAGACCTTTGGCTGGTCAGGAGGAGATGTGATGGAAGACCAATCAGCCACTAGGTGGAGCTCTAGTCTTACTGGCGCAGTGGAAGCTCATCTATGTGACCTTCCGTTCATCATGACTCATCTGTTAAACATTTTCTCAGGATTATGGGAATAAAATGAACCTAACATTGATCTGCAGGAAAACCTGCAGTGTTTCCAGAGAGGAAGAGGCTGCAGGGTTAGCCCAGCAAAGTTCTGTCCCTCCTGGAAAAGCTCCTGCTCTCTGAGGGATAGAAGCTGTTGGAATGAACTCACTGGTCTGGAACTGGGAAAACTCCAGAACGCCCAGTTTCTGAGTGACAGGCTGATCAACGCTTGGCTGAAACAAATGCACAGAAAATAACAAGCAGAGAGATAATGAGGGAAACAAGGCTGGAGCAGCGGACCAGGGGCCGTGGGAGGAGCTTCTATCTGGTCTGAATGATGGACGGAGGATGTTGACCATGGAAGGACTTTAAAGATGGAACCACCACCAAGTCCTGCTGGGCTGAGCCGTCAGGATGAGTAGAAGCTGACAGGAAGCACTTTGTTCTCCTCAGACACGAGGTCCGAGATACAAGAACACGACTGTGACACCATCAGAACCATTTAAACCAGTAGGACCGATCAGATGGGACCACATGAACATTTAGGATCCACTGAGATAAAGAGCAATAAATAATAGATAAATAATTTCACAAGGCACCAATGACAAGAGTCTGGAGGGCAGAGTGGATCTACTGGGCAGAGTGGATCTACTGGGCAGAGTGGATCTACTGGTGAGCAGAGTGGATCTACTGGGCAGAGTGGATCTACTGGGCAGAGTGGATCTACTGGTGAGCAGAGTGGATCTACTGGGCAGAGTGGATCTACTGGGCAGAGTGGATCTACTGGGCAGAGGGCAGCGATGGCGGCTATGATGGAGGAAGAGAAGAGGAAGGACCTTCACTCAGCTTGGAGGATCTTCTGACATCTGGAGCATTCTGACTGGACAAGCAATCAAAGTCCCTCAGAAATGATTTTCACCTCAACTTTCCACAAACAGGAAGCACTAAACAAAGTTACATCATTAATCAAGAATCTTTACTTGTTTTCTTTTATTCATTAATAAAAACAAAAACCACCATGGTTCATTTTCTAGCAGAAGTTTTCAGAAAAAGAAAAAAGAAATGATTGAAAACCTGACAGAGCTTTAGTTTCCTACCAGCTATTGTCATTTCTAATAAATAACTTAAATAAAAAAAGCAAAAGGAAGCAGCTCATTTGGGCTTTTCAGCACTACATGTGTGGACAGCGACCATTAGATGGCGCCATTTAAAAAGAAAGTAGTCATTTCATTATTTAACAAAAAATTGCAAAAACCTGAGGGGAGAAACCTGAGGAACCTGAGGGTTTCCCAGCGATTAACCGGTTCGTTAGT
>NW_015151587.1:149586-151606 GCF_000732505.1 Cyprinodon variegatus
GTACCTGGTCGGTTCGTTAGTACCCAGCTGGTTCGTTAGTACCCTGTCGGTTCATTAGCCGGTTCGTTAGTACCCAGCTGGTTCGTTGGTACCCGGTCGGTTCGTTGGTACCCAGTCGGTTCGTTAGTACCCTGTCGGTTTATTATTACCCAGCTGGTTCGTTAGTACCTGGTCAGTTCATTAGTACCCTGTCGGTTCATTAGCTGGTTCGTTGGTACCCAGTCGGTTCATTAGTACCCAGCTTGTCCATAAGTACCGAGCCGGTTTGTTAGTACCGGGTCCGTTAGTACCCAGCTGGTTCGTTAGTACCTGTCCGGTTTGTTAGTACCGGTCCATTAGTACCCAGCTGGTTCGTTAGTACCTGTCCGGTTTGTTAGTACCGGTCCATTAGTACCCAGCTGGTTCGTTAGTAACTGTCCGGTTTGTTAGTACCGGGTCCGTTAGTACCCAGCCGGTCCCTAAGTACCCGGCTGGTTCATTAGTACCCAGTTCGTTAGTACCCAGTTCGTTAGTACCTGGCCCTTTCTTTACTACCGGGCTGGTTTGTCAGTACCCAGCTGGTTCGTTGGTAACGGTCCATTTCGTTAATATCTGGCCCTTTCGTTACCACCTGGCCGGTTTGTTAGTACCCAGCTGGTTCGTTAGTAACTGTCTGGTCCGTTAGTACCCAGCCGGTCCCTAAGTACCTGGCTGGTTCATTAGTACCCAGCACTTTCATTAGTACCTGGCTAATAAAAAGTTAGCTGCTGGTAAACCCCCAGGTTTCTCAATGGTTAACCAGTTCATTAGTACAGAGTAGCTTATTAGTTGATTTTTTCTATTTTTTTACTGAAACATGTTTGACTTTGAGTTGAATCATTTTCAATAATAACTTCTGAGTGGAAGTTGTGGTGAATTTATTCAAATGTGTTTAGAGTTTATTGTTTGACCATCATTTGAGCTGTCGTCCAAACACAGCATAAATATGATTAAATATGAAATACCATTAATGTAGAACATCATAGAGTGCACTGTGGGAGGACAGTGAATACAGGCTAAAATGATCTTCATGTTCTGGTGCCAAACTGGTTCATAAACTGGTTCACTGAAGTGAACAACATGAAAAACAACCTGAGAGTTTCCTCTGCTTCATAAAAGTCAAACCATTCAAACCCAAACTAACTTTAAATATGTGCTGGGTGAAGGAAACAGGAAGTGGGAGACGTACTCCATGCCAGCAGAACCACTTGCTCCCAGTAAAGCCACGTACCTCCAGTACTTTCCCAGTGATATACTTCTTACAGCTCTCACACTGGATTCCAAACATGGCGTGGTAATCCATCTCGCAGTAGGGGATCCCATCCCTGCGTGGAGAACACAGGAGAACAGCCAGTTGGAGTATGGTCCAGTGATCATGTGATGGAGGATGAGGTCAGAGCTTTAGGCTGAACTAGAGCCACCAGAGGTCATCTCCAAACGTTCACAGCTACTTACTTGCTGATGTACTCAGCATTCAGAACCTTGTTGCAGACTTTGCACTTGAAGCAGCCCAGATGCCAGTGCTTGTCCAGAGCAACCAGAGACTGTTCATTCCTGAACTCCTTCCCGCAGCCGCAGCAGTCTGCAGAGCATCCAACCAGGAGAAGAAGAGAAGGTTAACCTCTGACATCATCAACAGGAAGGTATAGAATGAAAACAGGTGAGGGATCAGGAGCTGACTGACTGTGGACCGCCTGGATGGGGGCCGGACTGTTAGCAGGCAGCGGCTGGCTGCACTTCTGGCAGATACACTCCTTCCCATTGAAGGTCACCCTGTCACCAGCTGGGAACGGCTGTCTGAACACACGAGGTCAGAAGGTCACACACAAGGTCAGAAGGTTACACACAAGGTCAGAAGGTCACATACAAGGTCAGAAGGTCACATACAAGGTCAGAAGGTCACATACAAGGTCAGAAGGTCACACAGAAGGTCAGAAGGTCACACAGAAGGTCAGAAGGTCACACACGAGGTCAGAAGGACACACAGAAGGTCAGACAGAAG
>NW_015151587.1:151616-156027 GCF_000732505.1 Cyprinodon variegatus
ACATACAAGGTCAGAAGGTCACACAGAAGGTCAGAAGGTCACACAGAAGGTCAGAAGGTCACACAGAAGGTCAGAAGGTCAGACAGAAGGTCAGAAGGTCACACACGAGGCCAGAAGGTCACACAGAAGGTCAGAAGGTTACACACAAGGTCAGAAGGTCAGACAGAAGGTCAGAAGGTCACACACGAGGCCAGAAGGTCACACAGAAGGTCAGAAGGTTACACACAAGGTCAGAAGGTCAGACAGAAGGTCAGAAGGTCACACAGAAGGTCAGAAGGTCAGACAGAAGGTCAGAAGGTCACACAGAAGGTCACACAGAAGGTCACACAGAAGGTCACACAGAAGGTCACACAGAAGGTCACACAGAAGGTCACACAGAAGGTCAAAAGGTCCATCCATCCATCCATCCATCCATCCATCATCCATCCATCCATCCATCCATCCATCCATCCATCCATCCATCCATCCATGATCCTCCACCCAATCTCCAGAACTGGCCCCTCCCATCCCTGCAGACGGACAAGACATCGAAGCCAAAGGCCAGGGGGCCGAGCAGTGACCAACCCCTAGGGTCCAGCCCCATCACCAGGTGGAGCCAATAGAACAGAGGTGTGAATATGCCCACCCTGATGCCCTACATATTGAATTATAGGCCACTCTCAGCATCACCCCCCAGTCATGATCTGGAAGAACTGAGGAATGAGGGAGTACCAGCCCCCACCACCACCATTCAACCCTCATCCCCAACCCCAGCTCTAACAAACGACTATTGTTTACGCTCATGCACCAAAATGGAAAACAAGAACGAGATCCCAGATCCAAGCGGCTGAAATGAGTTTTCTCCGTAGGGTGGCTGGGCTCTCCCTTAGAGAGGGGGAGGAGCTCAGTCACCCGGGGGGGACTCAGAGTAGAGCCGCTGCTCCTCCACATCGAGAGGAGCCAGTTGAGGTGTTCCAGGCACGTCCCACCGGGAGGAGGCCCAGGGGGAGACCCAGGGGGAGACCCAGGACACGCTGGAGAGACTAACGTCTCGCAGCTGGCCTAGTGTAACCTAACCCTGCTGAAGCTGCTACCCCCCGCAACCCGAAGATGATAAATTGATGGATGTAACTTCCACTTCTAGTCATTTAATACATCCATAAACTACTGGTAAACTTGGACACCACTGAAAATCAACCCTCCCCCCGCCATCCTCAGTTCAGCCCTACAGCATCTCCAGGAACTTTGTAGAATCAGTTCAATCAGATCATCTCACCTGCATGAGGCGCAGACGAAGCAGCGAGGATGGTAGGTCTTTCCTAACGCTGACACCACCTCCCCCTCAATGAAGTCCTGGCAGCTGAAGCAGCGAGTCCCGTACAGGTCCTGGTAGTCCCGAGTACAGATGTACTCACCCTGCCGCACAAAGAAGCCCCCCTGGGCCAAGTCACAGCCGCAGACTGCAGGAAGACCCGGGGGGGGGGAGAACGGTGAGAAGAACGGCTGACATTTGAAAAACAAACAGATCAAAGAACAGATCAAAGAACAGATCAAAGGTCAGTTTAAGGCCAAATAATCCCAGATGTTTTTAAATAATAATTATATTATAAAAAAATTATCTGAATTGAATTGAATGATGGATGGACGTTGGAGTGGGCGGGGCCTAGGCCTGGCTACCTTCACTGGCTGCTGGGTATTTAGGTTTTTATTTTTATTTTGAGGTCACCATAGCAACAGGAAGATGATTAATGATGCAGGAGGATTAAATGAGCAGACAGGACTGGTTTCCTTCCTGTTTAGCTGCTGCGCATCCAACACGCTTTATTCACAGCTTGATGCAACACATGAGGCTCCGCCCACTTTGGAAATAAGTCACAGTTCAACAGAGAAACAGGAAGGGTGACATAACAAGACGCCGCACCCATGTTAGTGCGCTCTTTACTGGCGTCTGAGGAGAAGGACGCAGACAGGCAGTCGGCGCTGCGCTGGGCGTGGACAGATGTTTTCCATTTCTCAGCGTCCGTCCCCCTCCTGAGAGCTGGGTGTTTCCCAGCTGCTCGCCAGCGGCTGCGTGCTGCTGATAGCGCCCCGTCCCTCACAGCGTACGGCCTAACGCAGACCTAACAGGATGCAGGCAGCTGGCACTGAAACTTGACCTCCACCTCCTTTAATCATACGGAGGAGCAGGAACATGTGGAATAAAATCACATTTTATTGTGTCTCCTGGATGACGCTTTCCAGGAGACGTCATCCCATATTTAGGAAACGCAAATCTTTAGGAAAACCAGTTTCCATCAGGATGATCCCAGTCTAACAGCTTTCCTTTCTGGGCAGGAGCTCAAATCCTCCTCTGGCTCTAAGAATAAAAACATCATGGCCGCTTCAATGCTCTACACCCAATGCTGCAAAGGAAAGTTTTAGACTTTGGGAAAAACAAACTGCATCCAAGAGGTGAAAACGTTCAATAGAACTTCACTAGTAGATGCTGCTGCTAATCCTTCAGTTAAGCCCAGATTAGGAAAAACACCAGAATTCAGCTTAAATCAGCTGATATTTTATATAACAAGCATCATTCATTTAACTGAGCCACACATACAGACGGAAACGGTTCTTCAACATCCTAAAAACCAACATATTGGGTAATTATTGCTTAATGTCACCAAAATTTGTTCCAAATTTGTTTTTTCCAACCAATCTATGCTAAGTGTTTCTGAGGGGATCCAGCAGGAAGGATGGAGGAAAGCAAACGTTCTTCCTCACAGGTTCTATTCTTCATTTTCTTCTTTTTCTGAGCAGAGATGAACAGATCAATGAGCGGAACAGCAACCACCAAACAGGCTTCTCCTGACTTCTCCATTAGAAGGTCCCATGTTTGGTAATGAGGAAAGCAAGGAGAAAAGCTCCCCTCTGTGCATCAGGATGACGACATCGCTTCAAAATGACTCCATTCTAGTTCTGAGATATCATTTATTTCAATTACATTGTTCAGATTTATGACCTAAGGCTTATAAAATGTTTCATCCAACAATCTCAGCTGCACAGGAAAAAACGCCTCCAACGTCCCATAGCACTTTGGGTCCAATGACATCATCAATTGAAAGTAGTTATCATTTTACTTATTTACTCAAAATCTATCCTGACATCCCGTTTGGTTCCACTAAAGCAGCGGCAGCTGCCATGGGATGTTTTTCATAGCAGCTCTGGCATTTTGGCTGAATCCTGGCCTCCTCTGAGTTTATTGTGGCATCTTTTCCATTCTATTCAGTGTATTTCTATAGCTCCAATTCACATCAGGTCACTTTATAGATCCAGATCAACCAGATCATCCAGTCAGATTGATTCAAGTTTTCTATCTAAGGAAAACCAGCTGATTGCATCGACTCATTGACTCTTCAAAAAGTTCATTAAGGTGGAAGTGATTGAACACTTGTTTGGCAACTACTTTCTCTAGAATTTTAGATCAGAAATGAAGATTGGATATAGGTCTATAATTGACCAAGTCATCTGGGTCAAGGACTTACTGAGTGGCATTATCATCGTATTTTGTGGCTCCCACTGACTCCAACGCCTGCCAGCATATTTTCACGTTTTTTTTTAATCACCACTTTAGTTTTCTCGACTCAAAAAGGCAGCTTATAATTTTTCATTAAATTGTTTAAAATGTTTATTAAATCATTTGCCCATAAACAGCAATAGTTGCCTTAGTAACAAACTGAGCTCAGCTCTGCTGAAAATCTTTAGCAGTTAATCGTTTAACAAGAGTTAAATTCACACATGTGGAGAATCAGCTTTAAAACTATAATCACTCCAGATTATATGAGATTAGGATTAAATGTCAGAAAACTCCAGGACATCTATAGAGATAATCAGAAATGTTTTCTAAGCCATGAAGAGAAAAGACCCACTGAGGGTGGAGCAGCTGATGATGACGAGCAGCCTTAGGATGAAGGCTACTAAGAGCAATTCCCCTGAGCAGGTCTGGGATTGATTCTGGATCAGCTCAGATTAAAACATCTGGACCTTCATTTTAAAACCAAATCTTCAAACTGTCGCCTAAACGCAGATAACATTGAACGGAGCAATGCATCATGGGTAACCCTGCCGCCTCATTCTGTGGCTGAAGGCCAGGAGAGTCTGCTGGGCGGCAGCCTGGAGGTGATAAATTCCAGGAAGCTGCCGTCACTCAGAAGACCCCGGCTGTTGCTTAGCAACCCTGCCTTGTGTTGAAAACAAGAGCGGTCTGAGGCCACGCCCACCGCCGCAATCAACATCTCTATAACTGAACCCTACATGATACCATAACCAGCAGAGATTGCTGATCCTTCTACCTGAACCCTACATGATACCATAACCAGCAGAGATTGCTGATCCTTCTACCTGAACCCTACATGATACCATAACCAGCAGAGATTGCTGCTCCTTCCACCTGAAC
>NW_015151587.1:157987-160184 GCF_000732505.1 Cyprinodon variegatus
CCTACATGATACCATAACCAGCAGAGATTGCTGCTCCTTCCACCTGAACCCTACATGATACCAAAACCAGCAGAGATTGCTGCTCCTTCCACCTGTCATGCATCACAGGATGTGTTTGCGTGGAGCCCTGCAGGTACGTACGTTTGCAGACGAAACATTTCAGGTGGAAGTGTTTGTTCTGGACGCGCAGAGCTTCTCCCTTGCAGGGTTTCCCACAGTTCTGGCAAGGAACGGGTCCGCCTCCTTCCTGCTTCACCTTCTGCTGCTGCAGACCGGAGTGGGCGGCCTGCTGCTGAAAGACTGCAGGAGACACAGAGACAGGGACAAGGTTGGCTGTTACTGTCACACTAGAATGACACTGGCTAAGCTAAGCTAAGCTAACATAGACATAAACTGGATAGAGAGTATTGGTCAGCACCGTCGGAAGCCACTCCATGTAAAAATGTTTCCCTTTGATTCAGGGTTCATCTAAGCAGCATAACTCTGCAGGTTCCAGAGCAACATTTTAAACATATCAGACATTTAGATAAAGAAAATAGAACCAGAAGCATCAGTTCAATCTTTATAATTTGAACAAAAGAATAAATTTATCATCCAATCAGTGCAGTAAGAGAAAAACAGAAAATAAATGACCTCTTTTGACCCCTTCCTGAAATCAAACTTTTATCGCTTTGGGCAGTTGCTCCGTGAGGAAGGCTACCATTGGTGGACAGCCTGTCCAATGAGGCTGCAGACTGAACCAGCCAATCAGAGCTGGCTGATGCTCCCAGAACCAGAGAGCAGCCATGACATCACAGAGCATCACACACCCAGCTGAGACCGACACGTTGGATCAGGGTCAGAACTGCTGATTCTGGAAAACCATCCGGCTCTTCCTAAACCGGAAGCAGCGCTTTGCTCACAGGTTCCATGGCAGTGGGGAGATGCTGACCCTGAAGGAGGACGTCTCCTCCATCCCTGCCACGCCTTCCATGGTGGAAGAGCAGAGGGTGCGCTCTGGGTCTGAGTGCCCGGCAGCTCTGGATGCAGACCTGCCTCTTCAACATGGCGCTGAAGGCGGCGACCGGTAGCCTGGGGCGGGGGTTCTCCTCCATAGGAGGGGGGGGCGGAGGTTCCAACGACTTCTCCGCCTAAAGCAGAGCGCTGCAGAGGCTTTAGGAGGAGCGGTCTGGTTCTGGTTCTGGTTCTGGTTCAGTCCATCCACCCTCACTGATGCTGGCCTGGGGCACGCTGACAGAAGGCCTCACTGAGCCGTCAGACCTCCATCATTACCCCACCAGTTAAAAACACTGAGATGTGATAAAGTGGAACAAAATCAAGGGGTTTGAAAACTAATTCACCAGAATCTTGATCTGCTGAGTCCTGATCCATCTTCTGCTTTTTATCTCTGCTTCAAAATTTAAAGGATTTATTTACTTACTTTGTTTTTTTGTGTTATAAAGTGAAACCAGCTGTTTGTTGGTTATAAAGACAGGGCGGGTCTGTGATGTCATCATCTATGGCTGCCAAACTAAACGGCTCCAGACCTAAAAAAGGTCTCTGCCTCTTTGATCCACAGAGGAAGGACAGAGCGAGCCGAGGAGAGTGACATCAGCACCACTATGAAAACCATCCCGCCGTGCTTAGAGGCGTCTGGGGAGCGGCTTTAATTAGACAGCCATGGAGACGAGCCAATAGGAAATGAGTTTATTTAATGCACTCAGTCCAAGACAGAAACTGGGAGGGAAACACAGATAAATTCAGCCCAACAAACCCCACATGTTTAAATGTTCCTTCAGCACATTCTACATTCTACGTTCTATGTTCTACGGCCAAACATGCTTTAAACAAACCGTCTGGGCTCCAAGCTTCCTAAGATGCATAACCCACGACGGATTGATTTCATAAAATAAAAAATGTAAAACATAAACCGCATGGAAACCATAACAACCCGAAAGCATTTCAAAGGGGGGTGAAAACTGCCCAGTGCATCGCCAGGGCAACGCCCCCAGCCATCAAGGAAGCAGTGTCTGAAGAGGGCGGGGAAAATCACCAGAGACTCACCCTCTCACCCTGCACCAACTCCTCTCTCACCCTGCACACACTCCTCTCTCACCCTGCACACACTCCTCTCTCACCCTGCACTCTAATCTCACCCTGCACACACTCCTCTCTCACCCTGCACTCTAATCTCACCCTGCACACACTCCTCTCTCAC
>NW_015151587.1:162616-164998 GCF_000732505.1 Cyprinodon variegatus
GCAGTTTGGAAAAGTGAAGGAACAATAAGAGAGGAGAGAGGAATGCATAATGGAAGTAATGAAGGGGGGAGGGAGGGAGATCTCTTCTCTTTGAAGTTCAGACCTAAGGGAAAAATCTTCTGCTGAATTAAATAGTTTGTAGTTTATAAATAAAGGGTTTTGGGGAAAAGCTTGATTTTCTTCAATCTGCCACAAAGATGCAGCAACCTTCATTTCTATAAAAACAGATTCCTTTATTTGCTCTAAGAGCTTCATTCTGAGGTAACTCAGATAACTTTATTCATTCACTTCTCATTCTAAACAAGAAGCTTTAGGAGCAAAAAAACGCATCAAAGAAAAAAGACTAAAACTAACATAGAAATACAGTGAATAGAGATTTAAAGAGTTGATATACGGCAAAGTGATCTTAGAGGGAAACAGGAAGTGAAAGCCATGATGTTTTCACTGAGCCAAGTCTCTGTTAGACCAAAGGCAGCAAACCAAGAAAGTTCCAATGGTTTTAGTTCAGAGGCAGAAACGTCTCATCGTGTGCGATAAATGGCACCTTAATCCTATTTATCTTCATATACTGTATTTATATTGCTTATTCTTAATGTACCTTTTTCCTCCCTGTTTGCACCTTCTAACTTCTATGCCAATATGTGACGAGTGACTTTCTCCACTGTGGGATCAATAAAACTCATCTAATCTAATCTAATCTAATCTAATCTAATCTAATCATGCAGTTAGTCACTGTTGACCTTTGACCTCTGCATAAACTGGTCAGTTCCCATAGAATCAGACTGAGGGATCTACCAAACATCCAACATGTCTGCGTCGACAGAGAGAAGCTTCCAGAATTTTCATAAAATCTCTGGATTGGTGAAAACCAGACAGAAAATGTTTGGTTGCCAGAAGTGCAGGAAGTGATTTAAAAATGGCGGCGCTCTAACCCTGCAGTACGGCAGTCAGTCAGCCGGGTTCCGTTAGATGAAAGACTGTAATAATAAACTTTATTTATGCGCCGGGCAGCATTCTGAACTAAACATATTTAATTGGACTATGTCTGTTTATCTCTATATATGTATTTTTTGCAAAGTATTTTTAGACATTTGATGTTTAAATAAGATGAACTGAATTCATACCTACAAGAAAAAGACTAATTTTATTGGATTAAATTGCGTGAACGTGAGTTAATAATAATTGTGCTTTGATCAGTCAGACAGGCTTTGTCGGGGGCCTGGTGAGGAGCCAGCCGTCCGTCTCATCATTCGGCCACGGGGACGTTGCTCTGGACCCAAGCCATTGCTGATGCCATTGTCCCAAAGACTGCAGCCAGGCAGGCAGCCATCTGAGCAACCTAACACCACATGTCAGCATTACATCCAGCAGGCATGCGCTACTGAGGCCTGCTACTTTTAGATCCTTCCTTCCATAACATGAAGGCTTGAATGCCAGGCCTTTTTAGAGCCTCCTTCATGCCAAGGAGGTCATTTAGATGTTTGGATTCAGTTGTGCTGCATCAACAGTAGCCTCTGAAGCAGCGAGTAGCACCAGGCAGAGCTCTGAGGTTTACCGCCTGGACAGGCGGACCATCAGCAGTCACACCACCGGGTGAAACTCCAACATCTTTATGTCAAATGCCTTTTCAGGAGAAAGTACTCCTACGAAAATAGTTTGCTCCTCAACTCAAAGGGGTCCCATGGTGCTGGGCAGCATTCCTGGGGGTGGGCTGCTCACGTTACCACGGCAGCAGAACTCTGTGTCGCCCACGCTTCTGACCTTGGCGACTTTCACCTTGCATGCCTGTGGCTCCTGAACGTGGCGTGGAACGTTCAGGTCAATTCCATACCTTCTGGATTGATCTGAGTGATCAAACCATGCATTCAAACACAGGTTTCTGTTTAAGGCTGATCTAGGTGTACTTTCTATGTGAGTAGAAGGATAGAAAGGATAGAAATACAACCAAACAGATGAGCTCTGAGCTTAGATCTAGTCCCAGTAAAAGCTCCTTTCCTAAACAGACCAAACAATCTAAAGAAGTTTAATGCGAGCATTGGTTTAAACCTTTAAACTGGGATCAACCAGTAAACCTGCAGGCTGGGAGTCAGCGGCTCTGATCAGGTTCAGGTGAAGCAGCTTGATTTGAACGGTTTTAAACACAGAAGAAGAGAAGGAGAAGCTCCTTTAAAGTCAGCACAGAACTTTACTGGGACTTCTGGGATTTCATACTGGTACAGGCGGTGGCTACGCTAACGTCTCCAGGGTTGTAATTAAGAACGTTTCTGAAATGCTGCATGCGTCTGGATGTAAACTTTAACTGAAAACATGGAGGTCCAGTCCTGGACGCATCAGAAATCTAGAATTAAACTGGATGAATCTGATCAACGTGGTGCTTCTAGG
>NW_015151587.1:167511-168458 GCF_000732505.1 Cyprinodon variegatus
ACTTTTACTTATTTCTCTGCCTCCTGATTTCTATCCTCATACAGACGATCTACCTGCGTCTGTCTCTCAGAAAGGAAAGAGTGATGTAATCAGAGTAATCTGCATGCCTACTAAACTGTGTCTACCTCAATCTTCTCTCTATGTTTAACCACTTTATCATAACAGTTTCCTCACTGTGAAAAGAAATGAGAGCAGTTCAATGGGTTGATGTTGTCCTACTTCCAACTGATTTTAGAAAAAAACAGCCAATAGATGCATATAAATAAACCAGACATCACAGTCTGCAAAAAAACAAATCTATTTTCACATCTTAAAAAACGCTGCAGCCTTTCCTCCTAGAACAGCTTCACTGTTTGGACCAAAGAATATATAATCAGCAGAGAGGCACCTAAACAATGTACTGGTTTTCTTACAGCCACTTTTATTCCAGCCTTAGAGGACGGAATTATGGGGCGGAGCCTGTTTGTTTGACTGACGACCTTTAATCAGGCTAGAAAGATGACTGACCTGAGAGGGGAACAAAGGAAGCCACCCAACAGGTCAGGGAGGAAGTTCTGCTGCGGATTACAGCAGGGTGAGGTTCCACAACATCTCCGCCTTTGGAGAGATGGAGGGAAAATAGCAAAGCAAGACGTGCACCTAAACCAGCAGCTTCAGATGAATTAGTCATTATTAATTAATCAGGCTGCAGCGCTAATAGAACCACAAAAATAATAAAAACTTGGCAAGAATCCCAGAATCTCCAGTAATGAGTAACTTTAGAGAACCCAGGCGGGACATGCTGGTCTTCTGGTCAGACTGGACCAAAGAGAAGCTTCTGGAGGTCAGAAGACGCTAAATATGAACAACCAGGACCAACATCCTGTGAGTCACAGTGGTGGCAGCATCAGGCTGTGGGGGGGCTCTTCATCACTGGGGGAGCAGCTGGTCAGATCGGATCTCCATGT
>NW_015151587.1:170413-172737 GCF_000732505.1 Cyprinodon variegatus
TAGATCTGATCTAGAACCGTCTCTTCAGATCTGATCTAGAACCGTCTAATCAGATCTGATCTAGATCCATCCCTAACCCAAACCCTAACCTGCTGATGATGATCGGCGGTCTGGTCTCTGGTCAGCAGGGTCAGTTTGGGAAATGGTTTCCTCTGAGGACGTTTCCCTGACCTGGAGGACAGAACGTCCACCGTCCTTATGAGGACAGTTTGGCTGTGAGAATCAAGCATTTCTAGAAGGAGTGATTGAACCATGAAATCACTGCAGTAGTAAAAGCACAGAGACTGAGTAAATAACAAGACGACAGAGACTCCTCCTTAGCAACTGGCCCCCGGCCCAGGTCGGCCCCCAGATGGCTGGGCTCCCAGAGTGAGGGTCAGGGACCCGACACCAGTCTGAATGCCAGAGATGTGAGAGCAGAGAGCAGCCTTCTACCTCCAACCACATGGAAAACTTTAAATCCGTAAACAGGTGGGCCCTGAGCGGCAGGTGAGCGACGGCTAATGGTTACGGCGCAGAGCTAGAACGCCTCAGATCCCCGGAACCCTCCTGTGTCCTTGTAGGTGAAGGTCACAGGGAGCCGCTTTACCTTTCTCCTCTGGCATCGTCCTTCAGGAGCCGCTCCAACTTAGAAAACCGCTTTGGGTTTAGAACAAGCAGGAAATCCAGCTGAAATCCAAGGAACCTTCTCAGAGTCTAGAAACAGCGTTTCTACTCATCCTTGTTCTGCTCCAATGACAGATGAGAGCAGAGTGAGCGCTCTGTCCAGCACTATCTCTGGAATGAGCCGGAGGTCATGTGACTCTCACCTCGCTGAGTTATGGCAAATATCTGTTATAAATAGAAGCCCAGAGCTCCTGCTGATAATCTGTTACTGGGTGTGTCCCAGTCTCCCCAGTCTGCCGACACTCTGCCGCTGGGAAGGCTGGGAACCAGGCTCACCCTGGAAAAATTCTGCATTACATCCCAGAATTAGCTGGAAGCTCAGGTCCAACCACTGAACCAGGGAAACTTTCAGGTTTTCTCTTTTTTAATGACTAACAGCTGATTGATTGATGATCCACCAGCCAAACCAGGGATGGCAGCGTTAGTTTATTATTCACAGGAGAATAAACAACAAACCAGGAAATGATCAACTGGGTCAAAAAATAGGTTGAAAAAACAGAACTTAACAATCTGATAAAAACTTCACACCATATCACTCTCACTCATTCTCTCTCACTCTCTCACTCACTCTCTCACTCTCTCACTCTCTCTCTCTCACTCACTCTCTGAATCTCTCACTCACTCATTCTCTCTCACTCACTCTCTCACTCTCTCACTCTCACTCTCTCTCTCACTCACTCTCACTCACTCTCTGACTCTCTCACTCTCTCTCACTCTCTCTCTCACTCTCTCACTCTCTCACTCTCTCTCTCACTCTCTCACTCTCTCTCACTCTCTCTCACTCTCTCTCTCACTCTCTCTCACTCTCTCTCACTCACTCCCTCACTCACTCTCTCTCACTCTCTCTCTCACTCTCTCTCTCTCACTCACTCTCTCTCACTCACTCTCTGACTCTCTCTCTCTCACCCACTCTCTCTCACTCACTCTCTCTCACTCACTCTCTGACTCTCTCTCTCTCACCCACTCTCTCTCACTCTCTCACTCTCTCTCACTCTCTCTTACTCACTCTCTGACTCTCTCTCTCTCACCCACTCTCTCTCACTCTCTCTCACTCTCACTCACTCTCTGACTCTCTCACTCACTCTCTCTCACTCTCACTCACTCTCTCTCACTCTCACTCACTCTCTCTCTCACTCTCTCTCTCACTATTTAAAAAATAATCTTAGAACTATAAATATACAGTCAGATGTTTACATTGTTTACACTGTTTACATTTCCTTTTTTCACTGTTTACATTTCCTTTTAATATATTTATATATATATTTTGTAACTGTTTACATTTCCTTTTCCTTTTAATATATCTATATATTTTTTTATATTTTTTATTTTTATTTTTATTTCACGGTAGCTGTTATGGAAGTCCCAAATCTCATTGTATCTATCACAGAATATAATGACAATAAAGGCTTTTTGACTTTGACTTATATTACTAATTTTTATGTATTTCTTACTGTTTTCAAGGCTGCACTTTAAAATGAAATCGTCTACAGCTGTTTTAAACGAAATTTATTTTTGTTTCCACTCCCGTACAAAATGACCAAATAAATCTGCCTTAGTTACCAGATGTAACTAAATGTAACTAAATGTAGTTAATTGTAACTACATGTAACTAAATGTAGTTAATTGTAACTAAATGTAACTAAATGTAACTAAATGTA
>NW_015151587.1:173868-175334 GCF_000732505.1 Cyprinodon variegatus
TAATTGTAACCCAGGGTGATTCCTCCTTTTAGCTCCAGTTAATGTTTTGGTTCCTGCAGTAGATTTTGTCTCCAATGAGGAACCAGCAGCTGAAGTGGGGCGACCCTGTCAGGCTTCATGACACTGCAGCCTTTGTGGCAGAAGGACAGAAGAACGTTTGTTCAGCCTTTAAGGAAGAAATGGAAAATCATCAGCAGTTTGTCTTTAAGGATCATTTGAACTGGTGTTTTACTGGTAACACAACATCCCAACATGACTGAGGCCACAGAGGCAGAACAATGGCTTCATTCTTCCCTCAGCTGCTGCAGGGTCACCTGAGGGTAACCATGATGATGTTGGACCTTCTCCATGTTCAAGGCAAAAGAACAATGGCCGCCTCTATAGCAGCGACCTGCTGGCTGCGACTCATTAGGACCCGAGCTGCATGTCCTGAGGGGGGGGGGGGTCTGGTCTTCCTCTAAACTTCCTCTGCGTGATGCATCCATTGGACTGAGGCTGAACAAACTGCAGCAGGAAGGTTATAAAGTTTATTTATTATTACCGGATGTTTATCACTGAGCAGAGATTTGGTGCAGTTCTTACAGAATCCAGAAAACATTCAAATAAATGTTTCTTCTCAGAGACAGAGGTTATAATCTGAGCTGGAATTCAGCCTAAATCATGGCGGAGCACCAACGACTGAAACGTTCTGTTGGTGAACGGATGACCCAATTAAATAGTGCAACAGACAGGAGGTCACCAGTTAATCACAATCAGAAATACTTTAATAATCCCAGAGGGAATGACTTTCGTTACGCGCTCCAGTTACAGTTTTATATATAATATATATATATATATATATACACATCCAACAACACGAGATAATAAAAAGAGATCAAATATACACACATATAGCTGTTCTGCATATATATCTATGTATATATATCTATGTATGTAAGAACTAAATCCAAGTAAAGTGATACGTGGCGTGCAAAAATAGTGCATAAATGTGAAATGGCCGCTACTGCACTCAGTCATTCACTCACACACTGATGGTGGTGAGCTAAGCCACAGCCTCCCTGGGGCGCCACCGGGCCCTCTGACCACCACCAAGCCAAAGGACACTGAAAACCAGAGCCTGGGTTTGAACCGACAACCCTCCGGGTGCAGAGCAACGCCTCTGTCTCCCCACAGGTAGAGGAAGGAAGATGGCTGCCCTCATGGAGCGCTCAGACCAGATCCCATAGAATCCTGATCCAATGACGGCGAAGCGTCCACACACCGCCCCTCCCCCACCTGCTGCTGCTTGTTTTATTCCTGTTAATTGGCTCCCAGCCTTCGCTCCGTGGCTCAGAGCGCAGAGGAGGAAAAGCAGCTTTTAAACATTTTAAAGCTGCAGTTTGATGATCTAAGAATCCCTGAATCACAATCTACTAAAGGAAAAAGAGAGGAATGAGAAGAATGAGTGATAAAATGTCTCCAGAATC
>NW_015151587.1:176463-177654 GCF_000732505.1 Cyprinodon variegatus
ATCAGACTCAGGAAGTAGGAGGTTTTAAAGGAAACTCCTGTGGTTTGTTGGATCAATTAGCAATAAATGGATTCTATGGACAGACGTTCGCCTCATGCTGAGAAACAATCCATGAAAAGTCTCTAAGGATCCAGTTTCAGCTGCAGGAGGAAGTCAGAACATGGAGGACGGCGCTCTGAGAGCTGCAGACAGAAACCAAACCTGTTTGTTTCAATAAGTGGAGATTTTGATCACTCCTCTCCCTGCTACAGCGTCAGCTGCTGCTCCACAGAAAACTAAACTTTAACGTCAAGAACTCCTACGTCTCTGAAGGAAGAAATCAGCCTTTGAGAAGGAAGACGGAGAATTAATGAGGAGAATACAGAAGAATTTAAGGTCAGAGGAAGAAAGGAGGCAAAGAGGAAGAGGCTGGAAAACAAGAACCAGCAGAAGAAGATCAGAGATGAAGAAGATCCCAGGCTTCCAGAAGATCAGAGATGAAGAAGATCCCAGGCTTCCAGCAGGAGGACGATCAGACAGATGGACGTCTGGACAGAACCGATGAACTGAATGGACATCCTGCCCTCCTCTGACATCACTTCCTGCTTCTATTATCAGCCAGACCAGCAGGTGGAGCTGCCTGTTAACATCCTGGGAGAAGAAGAAGTGGAGGAGGAGGAATCCCTTGGAGTTCACCTGGACAACAACCTGGACTGGAGACACAACCAGGAAGGGACGGAGCAGACTGGACTTCTAGAGGAAGCCGACTCTGTCAGGGAAATTCACCAACGGCTGCCTTCTTCGCCTGACTCTCCACAAACTTCCTGAATGTTACGGCCGCCGCCATGTTGGTTTGCTGGTTTCCCTCTAGAGAGCAGTAGTACCGTAGATCGCCACTAGGAGGCGAGGATCCGCGCTAGCGTGGTTAATGGATCCCAGCCGGGTCTGAACTCGGCACAGATCGGTTCCGATGGGTTCCCAGGACCTGATTCCCCCCCCCCACCTGTATTACTCTGAGCAGGGTTGGGGTTCCCTTGGGAAGGTTAGGGTTCCCTGGGGAAGGTCGGGGTTCCCTGGGGAAGGTCAGGGTTCCCTGGGGAAGGTCTGGGTTCCCTGGGGAAGGTCAGGGTTCCCTGGGGAAGGTCAGGGTTCCCTGGGGAAGGTCAGGGTTCCCTGGGGAAGGTCAGGGTTCCCTGGGGAAGGTAGGGTTCC
>NW_015151587.1:178349-179605 GCF_000732505.1 Cyprinodon variegatus
CCTCCCTGGTGGGCTCCTCCTCCCTGGTGGGCTCCTCCTCCCTGGTGGGCTCCTCCTCCCTGGTGGGCTCCTCCTCCCTGGTGGGCTCCTCCTCCTGTGACCTGGCAGGAATCCATCAGCCTCCCGTTGGTCACTGAGCATCACTCCCTGATGGAAGGCTGTCTATGCTAAGCTGCTGGTTGAACATGAGCTCTGCAGATAATCCCATCAATCCCACTGAGAAGATGCTTACAGTCACACAGCATCATGGGACCACCACCGTGGATGGATCCAGCAGGGCGACCATCGGACCTTTAACAGGAGAACCAGTCTCTGCTCTGATGGGATGAGGCTGGAAACCAGCACAGGACTGATGGGAACGCTGGAACTCATCCATTATAATAAACCAGTTTAACCAGCAGATCATCAGTCAATAGAGGGAGGAAGCCGTCAATCCAGACCTGGGATTAGCTTCTCCTCAGACAGTTAGCTAACCGACCTGAGCTCTCAGCAGAGCCAGGATCTCTGCAGCAACAGCTTCATGGCAGGAGGTCGTTAGAGGAGGTGATGACCCGTTACCCCCCCACCGCAGCCTTAGGCCTAGAGCAGCAGAACTATAGAGATAGAATGAAGCAGAATGGTGAAGCAGGGTCTATTCTGGATTTAACAGGAAGCCGATGAAGAGAAGCAGGATAGGAGAGATATGATCTCTGTTTTTCATTTCCATCAGGACTCTGGCTGCAGCATTTTGGATCAGCTGAAGGCTTTTAACTACAGTCTGAATCCTCTGACTAATGCAAGCAAATGGCTACATAGATTTACCTGTACCAGTTCAAAGAGGCCTACGTATGCAGGCCACACTTTTCAGATTTTATTGATCCTCTTCCTCCATCTTCACCTTTGCAGTATTTTGATTTAATCCAACTGCTGATAAAGTGACTGTTTATATAAACCTAATGATGGAGGACAGCAGGGTTTAGATCTGCTTCATCTATCAGAGACAAAGCCAGCTGTGGCCCCCCACCACGACCCCCACCTACAGTCTGAACCCTGCAGGGCCCTCTGATGAGCATCCAGGATGGGAGCTTCCACAGAGCAACGACTGGAAAATGCTAGAAACCAGTTTGAGCATCAATGAAACCAGCATAAACAATGACAGCAGCAACAGACGCAGTGCTGGTGAACACAGTCCTCCTTTATTCCCTCAGTCAGCCTTCAGAGTCCAACACGATCCTCCTTTCCTGGACCCCCCCTCCCTGGACCCCCCCTCCCTGGAC
>NW_015151587.1:181727-183507 GCF_000732505.1 Cyprinodon variegatus
ATTATTTTCTGTGCTGTGTCTGCTCAGAGCAGAACTGGTTCAAACTGGATCAGCTGGTCAGGAAGACCAGTTCAGTGAAGGGGAGAATACATTTTCTGTGTTTAAATTTAAATCTTAGCTTTCATTTTTGTAACTTTAAAATGTGGAAATCCAGTCTTTTTCTTCCTCGTGTTTTCAGCGACCCTCAGCCCACTGCCCCCACTGCCCCCACTGCCATAGGAACAGTGAAATCCTTGCTTGATAAAACCACCTGTGTTGGTGCAGTTTTTTTGGATTTAGACCATCGAGCATTTCTGTCCAAACCGACTCACTTCAACTTGGCAGATGATGTCACAGCTTGGTTTAAATCTTACTTAACCGACAGAAAACAATCTGAGAGTGTTGGTGGCACTATGTCGTCTTACCTTGAATGTCCAGCAGGGGTCCCACTAGGTTCTGTTTTGGGACCAGTATGGTTCTCTCTATATATAAATGTCCTCCCAGATGTTTGCCAAAATGTCCAATTCCAAATGTTTGCTGATGATGCTAATATTTTTACACCTGCTAAAAGCAGACAGGAAGCATCATCCGTCCTGGATAATATCCAGCCCCGGCTCCTCCGATCATGTCTGTTACTGAACAAATATGATGATCACAAAAAAACCCATAAAACTGCAGCGGTCCAATGTGTTCAGGGGGGGAGTGGAACTTGAATTTGTAGATGAGTTCAAGAACCTCGGGTCACACTGGAAACAACAGTTTCATTTAGAAAACACATCAAAATCACTGCAAACACAATTAAATTAAATATACGTAAGTTTAAGCAAATCAGATCATCGATGACGATCAGTTCTGCTAAAATGTTCCTAAACTCAGTGATATTTTCACACATAGAGTTAATGCATCACAGCCTGCTCACTCACTGGAGACACAACTTATAAACCATTAGAAATATTATTCAAAACATCTTTAAAAACCTTTGATCAGAAGCTCCTGTCATTCCATCAGTGTTATATTTTGGAAAAATATATTATGCTCAATTCTGAAAATTTTATTCATTTTAAAAATAGTTGTTTAAGTTAGTTTAAGTTTAGTTTAAGTTCTGAATGGATTACACCCCCCCCCCATCCACCTTCTACCTACATTAGATATGTGTTTTGACTGTATTATGTATGATGTAAATTAGCAACTATGCTATAATCTGGCTCATTTGTACAGAAGTATAAGATTGTTCATTAATGTTCTCTGTCCTGATTAAATAAATAAGAAATAAAATAAAGAAATAGAGTTTATAACATGAACAAAGTTATTCTAATAGTTAAACCATTAAATCTGATAGCTTCAATAACAGATTTTCTATTCTGTGAAAATAATTCAATCTTTCTGCTAGAAGAACAAAGATGAAGAACCAGCTCCTTTATTCACATAATGCTCAACTTTACCTCCTCAATATGGCGGCCACGTTAACGTGTCCCTGCTGTGATGTCAGCGAGAGAGTGACGTAATACGCGCGCGACTGTAAGCGCAGCATGGTTGTTGGTTTAAGCAGAAGTTCCTGTTTGATGTGAGGAACCGGGTCAGAATCAGAACCATGGAAAGAACCGAGGAGAAGAGCGACGGTACCGGACTAGAGGTTCTGTTCCCAGAGGAGGGGAAAACGGCGCCATGTTGTCCCCACGGTGAGCTGACCGAACCGAACCGAACCGGGTCTCTGGTGACTGTTTGTTTTATAAACGGTTCCGAAAGATCCAGAAGTTTAGTTTGAGGAGCAGAACTTAGAAGAACCGGACCGGGACTCATC
>NW_015151587.1:184668-186766 GCF_000732505.1 Cyprinodon variegatus
GTAGACGCCTCATTGGACGCTGCCACAAGTGAGAGCGACGTGCCTGTAGAGCGGCCATCTTGGGTCAGAACACAGTTCAGCCAGCTGCTGAATGAACATCTCATTTTAATCATGGAATAATATTATAATAATCTCTGAAATGTTACGAACACTTTAAAGACCAACAATAATTCTAAAGTAATCTTTCAGTTAGATTTCACAGATTTATTCAGATTAAAAACTTTTTTATGTGATTTACAAAACACAGTAAGGTTGTTATTTATAATTTTTCTTATTATTTTTATGTTAAATTTTTTTTTTTCGTCATCAAGACTTTTTTGTCAAATCGTAGTTAAAGGTGGTAAATTAATGTTGCGTTTAACTAAACTCTTTTTCAAACAGTTTTTATCATTATTAATCTAGGATGGATCCAATAGTTCAGAATTTATTAAATTCATCAATAATCTTATGTCACCGATTATTGATTGCTGACAGTTTAGTTCCTACGGTGGCCCGTTGGTTCAGTTCTAGGAGAAAAACTCATCTTAACATCAGAGTGGGTCTGATCCAGTGTTTGGTTCTGGTTCTGGTTCTGCGGAGAAGGTGTGATCCAGTAGGTCTGGGTGGTTGAACCACTGCTGCCACAGGCCAGCAGCTGTAGAACCGTCCTCCAGTCGGTTCTTAGTGACCCAGTTCTGATGGTTCTGTTGGTGAAGGAATCCTCTCCCTGGTTTCCACAGGTCCCACTTTGCTGTTTGAGAAAGTGGGCAGCGGCGGCGCCCCGGGCCGGCGGTTCTACGCCTGCTCGGCCTGCCGGGACCGGAAAGACTGC
This sequence comes from Cyprinodon variegatus, assembly GCF_000732505.1. Lineage (NCBI taxonomy): Eukaryota > Metazoa > Chordata > Actinopteri > Cyprinodontiformes > Cyprinodontidae > Cyprinodon > Cyprinodon variegatus. The sequence goes on from NW_015151587.1 coordinate 185,480, forward strand.
AGCTTCTTCCAGTGGGAGGATGAGAAGGTAAGAACCGGTACCAGAGAGCAGAACCTGTCAGAACTTGGTGATTGATGGAGTCCTGCGTCCTTTAAAGGTGTCAGAGGCCAGCGTTCTGGCCAGAGAGGCAGAGATCCAGTCTAAGAGGCCTCGCTTCACGCAGGAGGAGTACCGCATCAGGTAGGAGGAGACCGGGGCAGGTGGGAGGACCGCATCAGGTGGGCAGGTGGGAGTAGCGCGGGAGGTGGAGTTCTGCTGGTTCGGGTCAGAACTGTAGCCGTTTCCTGACCAAAGCGTGTCTCCTGCTGCGTTCCTCAGGTTCCTGACGTTCGCCGCGCTCCCGCTAGATGAGAGGAAGTTCTGTGAGGAGTGTCAGGTTCTGGTTCTGCCTGCAGAGCACAGCGCCCACTCTGCCCACAGAACCAGGACGGTGTCGGCGGCCCAGCTGAGGAGGCCTAGCCTCCTGCTGTCTCCTCTGGGCAACAAGAAGAGCAACGCCCAGTACCTGTTCAGCGAGCGCAGCGCCTGCTTCCTGCTGGACGCCGTAGCATCTCTGGGATACAGGAAGGTTCTGTGCGTAGGAACGCCTCGGTAAGACGGCTCAGAAGTTCTGGTCTGGGTTAGTTCAGGGAACTGGAACCAGTTCTGCTTTCATCAGGGGTTCCTCAGGGTCCAGTCCTCGGCCCTATTTGGTTCTGGAAAAGTTTTTCTAAATGAACCGTGGGACGTTTCTCCCGACATGAAAAGTTGATTAGAGAAGAGTAATGGAGGGAAATCCAAAATTATTTATCAGATTATCTTTATTCATCAAAGATATTCTGGTTGAGATAAAAATCCAGAATGTTGCAAATGTTTATAGCGGCGCTGTTTGATGACATCATGATGACTGTGGTCCAAACACAGAGGCCGTTTCTCAATTCACTAGAACATGAGTACGGACTCGTGTTCTCGCCAAGTCTGTTCCTGAGAAGAACCCAGGAAAGTCTGGACTCTGGGAGAACGGGAGCAGTTAGCATAAATCTGGGTCCATTGGAACAGAAGCGTACTGATGACATCACCACACGCTCAGCTTGTCTAGAGCTGATTATCACCTCCTGTTATTAATATTCTCTAGATAATAATAAAATCTAACTTATTCATTTATTGGAGGAATAATAATGAACACAGATAAACACAAAGCAAATGAACATTTTGCCAAATGAAACCAAAAAATTAACATCAGAGCCAGCGGTCATTCACACTCGGCTATGCAGAGAAGGCAGCTGCAGACGGGCTAACGTTAGCTCT
>NW_015151587.1:189218-191807 GCF_000732505.1 Cyprinodon variegatus
TGCCATGCAGCTAGCCATGCAGCTTGCCATGCAGCTTGCCATGCAGCTAGCCATGCAGCTAGTTTTACAGCTAGCTATGTAGCGATCTCTGAACAGATGATGATTCGTTCATTCTGATGATGATGTTTGTTTCAGTCTGCAGGAGCTGATCAAGCAGAGGAACCTGCAGCAGAACCAGGAGCCGATGCAGAGCCTGCTGCTGGACATCGATTACAGGTTGATCTATGAACGGATGCATGAGGTCATCAGCCCCGCCCTGAATGTCCTCAGGATTACTGAATAGTCCATAAAACATTGAGAAAATCGTCTATTTCTCCACAGTAGGAGCATCGATTGTAGGTCTGAACAGGTCCACAGGCTGAAGCTGCGGCCTAAAGGTCCACTTTGGCAGCTGATGGACCATCTGATGGTCCATCAGATGGTCCATCTGATGGACCAACAGGACTCGCTGATGGTCCATCAGATGGTCCATCAGGTCTCTCTGATCCAATGGCGTAACGCCACAATGATAAGCACTGAACACCCACCCCCCACCCCCCCACGCTCTCTCCATTCCTCTCCTAGTCGCCATCTTTACTCCTCCTCTCCCTCTTCAGTTCTTTGAAAGAACGTCTTTATTTTGGGAAGTTATTTCCGATCTTCCAGCAGCTCTTCTTTCCTATTTCTTTTCTGGAATCCGCTTTAGTCGTCATTTTGGGCTCCATCGTCGCTAACTCATTATACGTAACGGTTATGGTTTTAATCTGCGCTCTGGATTACCCATAATTCCAAGTCGTATTGCAAATAATAAAATATTCAAATACATCGTTCCTTTAAGATCTTTATTGTGGTTTGAAACATTTTATAAGTGTATTTTTACCAACCGTCTAATGAACTAAACACAGTTATTAACATAGTAATTAAAAGTGTCTGCTTTGCTGTTGGTGTCGTGGTTAAACGGCTCACCATCATGGTGAAATCTGCCATGTGGCGCCGTATAAATACAGTCCGGTCATCTGCAAAGAGACGTCCTAGTCTACAGTTGCGTCGGGGGTCCACCGGGTGTCAGTGTTGGGGCCCCTAAGAGGTCATGGACCCGTAAGCAACTGCTGACTCTGCTTATATTTCCTCCATTGATCAGGTGTCTCTGATGGACCCCTCATGGCGTGGGTCAGCCAGCTGATGGCGTTGTGGCGTGGCGGGTTCCCCTCTGTCACAGGGAGTAGCAGAGCTCCAGGTGGTTGGGCCAGCTCTGGTTCTGAGCCGGGTTCAGGAAGCGTACGGCCGGGTGCAGCGGCTCGGTGAACTGGTGGTGAGCTCTGTCGAACACGGGAGTCAAAGCGGCTGAGAAGCTGTGCAGGATGGCCATCTTGTCTGCATCGTAGAACGTCAGCTGACCCTTATCATAGTTCACCTTCACCCCGACTCGCCGCGGCGGGCTCCGCCCAGAGCCCTGGCACGCCATGTGGCGGTCGTTGTGCCAGGCCGACAGGTTCCCGTTCTTTAGCTCCATGCACCAGGAGTTCCTGTTTCGGCCCAGCTGGGCGCCTTTATCGGCGCCCTTCCTCTGAAGGCTGCTGTAGGCCACGCCCACAGCCCAGCCGGAGCAGCAGCGGACGTCCACCTCCCAGTAACTCAGTCCTGCGGTGATGGGGGCGGAGCCCAGAGCACAGCAGACCTTATCAAAGCGGAGCGGATGTTCTGGAACGCCGCGTGGAGCGGCGGAGAAGGCGGCGCCCCGCCCCTCTGGAGTCACCAGGATCTGGCTGTGGCTGGTCTGCCTGTCAATCACCGTGGGCCATGAATCTGGGGACGGAGGAGGAACCGGATTAGCATGAAGGTCCTGTTAGCGCAACTAGCTAGCCCAGACGGTTGGTCGCTACCTAACAGCAGCGTCTTCCTCTGCAGCTGGATCTTCAGCTGCTTGGAGATGAAGGACAAACTTCTCTGGAGCTTCTCAAATCTCTGGATGTCCAGCTTGATTCGCTCCTCCGAGGCGTCGGGTCGTTTAGGACTGGATGAGTGAGAGCGGTGAGGAGCAGGTTGGACTAGAAGCTTGTGGTGAAAGGTGAGGGACTTACCTGACCACCTCCTCCTGACCCTGAGAAGAAGGAAGAACATGAGCTTCAGAGCTCCAGGAGGCGTTACCCGTTACCATGCTGCTCACAGATGCTCAGACCTCTGAGGGCGTCTGCTTCAGAGCAGCCAGGATGCTGCCGCTGCTCCTCACCACCTGCTCCTGGTGTTTCAGCCAGTCCTTCAGGATCTGGTCCAGCCTGGTCCTGGTCTGTTTCAGGTCCAGGTCCAGGGAGTCCAGGACGGCCTGCTGGTCCTGCTTCAGGACGCGGTGCATGTTCTCAAAGTGTTCCTGCACCTGATGCTTCATCACCTCTGTGCTGCGCTGGATGGGACCAAACAGAGCAGTTAAAGTTCTGCAGGGCTCAGTCCTGGTTCTGGGTTCTGGTCCTGGTTCTGCTGGGTCCAGTACTTACAGACAGATCTGCTTTGCGTTTCTTCAGAGACTGGATGTGGGCGTCTGTCTTGGTTTTCTCAGCTTCCAGCTCCTCCAGACGTTGGGATAAGAGCTCCTGTAGAAAACAGCGCCGTCCG
>NW_015151587.1:193936-196665 GCF_000732505.1 Cyprinodon variegatus
CCTAACCGGTCCGGCCTGGTCCCTGATGCCCTCTGGTTCTGCTGGTCCCTAACCGGTCCGGCCTGGTCCCTGATGCCCTCTGGTTCTGCTGGTCCCTAACGGGCAGAGCCTACCTGGGACAGCTGGGGGCCTCTGGCCGCCTTCCGCTGTAGTTTGGGCGAGCGTGGGAAAGGCTGGACCGCGGCGCCGCTGCTGGAGTCCAGAGGACTGAAGCTCTCCCCGTCCTGCAGGAAGCTGCAGAGGCCAGCAGAGGGCAGCGAGTGCTCAGGTCCATCAGCCATTGTTCTGGAGCTGAAACGGGTCAGAAAGTTCTGGTCAATAGATTAGTGAGGATTGGAGCTTTGAAGGTTCCAGACCAGCAGCTGCTTCTATCTGTGGTGGGAAAACTTTCTGGTAAATTCTCTGCTCTGCTGGAATCTGTCTGGACTTGCTGAACCTCAGAGTTCAGTTCTCTCTAAGCGGGTCGGTTCTGATGTTTTGGTTCTGCCCCCCCGGTCTAGAGAATGAAAGCAGAACCAAAACATTGATTTTTTGGTTTGTTTGTTTGTTTTAATATGGTGTGCAGGACATAAAACAAACATTAATGTTTTCCATGCTGTAAACATTTGTGTAATAAATACATTTATACAATAATTAGCATCATAGCCGTAGAGATCAGTGGTCAGAACCTGCAGCCAGCGTTAGCGGCGCCAGACAGATTTATTTATTTATTGTTTTTATTAAATATGGCTCTTTGATCAGTTTGGGTTGCCGACCCCTGACCTAACCACTAACCTTCTCTCCATGTTCCAAGTGGAAACATTAGAAACGGGTCGACCCGGAAATCACCTCCTACCTGAGGTTCTGGAGCTGCTGGGACCTGGTGCTGCTGGGTTCTGGAGCTGAAGGGTTCTGGAGCTGCTGGGTTCTGGTGCTGCTGGGTTCTGTTGCTGCAAGGTTCTGGAGCTGCTGGGTTCTGGAGCTGCTGGGTTCTGGAGCTGAAGGGTTCTGGAGCTGCAGGCTTCTGTTGCTGCTGGGTTCTGGAGCTGCTGGGTTCTGGAGCTGCTGGGTTCTGGAGCTGCTGGGTTCTGGAGCTGCAGGCTTCTGGTGCTGCAAGGTTCTGGAGCTGCTGGGTTCTTGAGTGGTGGTGCAAGGGCTGGCTCCGCCTGCAGCACATTGCTGTTCCCTCCGCAGACTTGATCAGAGCTGTTTTTCGGGTCGGGACATGTCGGGATGTTTCGGGTCGGGACATGTCGGGATTTTCGGGTCGGGACGTGTCAGGATGTTCTCTCTGTTCCAGGTACGCTCAGTTCTACGCACAGGACCAGTTCTGCCACTACAACATGTTCAACCATCACTTCTTTGGAGGACAGGTGAGGCGCAGCAGGCGGAGGCTCCTCCTGCTCCTCCTCCTCTCACTCACTGATGGAGCCTCCTTTCTCCTCAGGCCTCCAGAACCGTGCTGGAGAACTTCCTGGAGGAGGTCCCTGGTCAGAAGGTGGTGATGGTAGCCGACCCCCCGTTCGGTGGACTGGTCCGACCGCTGGCAAACAGCTTCTCTCTGATCTCCCAGATGTGGAGGAGGAGGAGGCGGCAGGAGCCTGGTGGGGGCTTCACTCATTAATGGTCCAAACCCGGTTCCTTCAGATGTTCTTCATGGTGACCTGTCATCATGCGTGTCTCCAGGTGACTCGGAGGCTGACCTGCCCTTGGTCTGGATCTTCCCGTACTTCTTTGAGCCGCGCATCCTGGAGTGTCTGCCCTCCCTCGCCATGCTGGACTACCAGGTTCTGAACTTTAAATCAGCCATTAGAAACGGAACATCCAGATGTTCCAGATGTTTCCAAAGATCTGATCTTCTGGATTTTAGCCAAACTTAAGCTTCCAGGTCTTCATGTTTGCTAGTGTTATAGGAAAGACAGTTGGACCCATCACTGGTTCTAGGTGAGACCAGGGAGCCTCTACAGGTCCTGGTCTGGTCTACTTCATCTGAGGAAGGGTCAGGTTTATCCTACTCCACCAAACCCGCCGGCCATCGCCTTAGATTCTCTGAAACGGCCTTAAGGCTGATCTCTGCTCAGACACCAGGTGGCCTGCGTGTGTATCGCAGTTAACGTAGATAAGCCCCGCCCCTTCTCCTGCCCCTGTAGGTGACCGCAGACAGGAGGCCTCTGATTGGTCGGTTCTCCATCTGCTCTACTCTATGCGCATTTCCTGTTTGGTTCCTTACCGGCTGGTTTTGTCTGTCTGACCGCCATTGTGGAAATCGACTGGTGAAGATGGAGCAGCTAGCAGAGCGAGGCGCGCGAGAACGTTGGGAGCCTTTTTCCACCTGGATCCCCGCTCTTTTTGGCCCTCATTTCCCTCCGTTGTCGCACAAACTTGCCCCCACTTCCTCACCGCCTCGGCTGTACCTGGACCCACTGCGTATAGCGCAGACCACTCTTCAATACTGAGCATACATCAGAAATATCTGCGACACGCTCACTGTGGTGGGGGTCCAGATTGACCATGTGGTATGGGTCCAGGTTCACCATGTGTTGGGGGTCCAGATTGACCATGTGGTATGGGTCCAGGTTCACCATGTGGTGGGGGTCCAGATTGACCGTGGGGTTCTGTGGTGGGGGTCCAGATAGACCATGTGGTAGGGGTCCAGGTTCACCATGTGTTGGGGGTCCAGATTGACCATGTGGTTCTGTGGTGGGGGTCCAGATAGACCATGTGGTAGGGGTCCAGGTTCACCATGTGTT
>NW_015151587.1:198556-200844 GCF_000732505.1 Cyprinodon variegatus
GTGGGGGGTCGGGTTTGACGTGGTGGTGCTGGCGGGGGGGTCCAGATAGACCATGTGGTTCAGTGGTGGGGGTCCAGATAGACCATGTGGTTCAGTGGTGGGGGTCCAGGCAGCTGATGGTTCTGTGTTTTCGTCCAGGTGGACTATGACAACCATCCTCTGTATAAACACGGGAAGACGGGTCGGAGACAGTCTCCTGTGAGAATCTTCACCAACATTCCACCCCAGGATGTGGTTCTGCCAGCAGAGGAGGGCTACAGGTACCAGAGGTCACATGGTCCAGAACCAGGAACTAAGATCCGGGTCCAATGGTGGCTCTGTTTGTTTCTGCAGGTTCTGCTCGCTGTGCCAGAGGTACGTCAGCTCCCTGAACAAGCACTGCTCCGCCTGCAACCTGTGTCCATCTAAGGTAGCGCCGCCGGCCCCCAGGGGCCCCGTCTATCTGGCCCCCTGCCATCCCCTGCAGTTCTGATCCCAGCTGTGTTTGTGCCTCCAGGACGGCCGTCAGTGGAAGCACTGCTCCGCCTGCAGCAGATGTGTGAAGCCCTGTAAGAGAGGAACATCTGGACACGGTTGGTTGGACGTCCTGGACGTCCTGGATGTGTGGACTAACCAAAGCTGTCTTTAACCAGCCTGGAGACACTGCCTGGCCTGCAGCCGCTGCGCCCTGCCTGACCACCCCTGTAGGAGCGCCGGAGGAAGAGGAGGAGCGGCGGAGGACGGCTGCTTCAGCTGCGGCAGCCTGCAGCACAAGCAGAACGCCTGCCCCCTCAGAGCCCGCCCCCGGAGCAGCAGGTGAGCCTCAGGTAGGCGTCGCATCTCCAGAGAAAGGAACCCAGCGGGTCTGAACCCGTCCTGATGTCTGTGTTCAGCTCCGGGCCCAGAGCCAGGAGGCGGAGTCAGAAAGCATCCCGCCACGCAGCGCCGCCTGGAGCACAGAGCAGAGCCGCTCGGCCCCTCTGACCCCCCCTGCTGTTTGGGAGAGTAAGTTCACCATCTGGGAACCCACCAGAACAGAACCAGCTGGGCTGTACCGGTTCTGACCCGATTAAAACCCCGGGAGGAGACTAAGATGGAGCCAAACAAAGGGGCGGAGTCAGACCACAAGCAGTATATGGAAGTAGCAGCATGGCGCTCTGAATGAAGGGGGCGCTGTTCCCGGTACCGATGATTTAAAACCTTCCAGCTGTTAGAACAATAATAATTAGAAAAAGTGAGAATGCTTCTGCTGAATGAATCAAAAAGCTGAAATTACCTGAAGAACATGAAAATGTGAAAGAAGTCATCAGAAACTTCAAACCGCAGAAAACATTTGAAAACATTTTTTAGGGTAGAATCATTTGGCAGTAAAATGGCAGAAACAGATTCATCTTAAAAGCTGCACAGCCAAACCACACATGATGTCAAAGAATGTCTTAAAGTGGGGACTAAAAGGGTCTTAATATAATGTCTCCCAAGTTCCTAGAAATATTTCTAAAGACATTTTGAAGGGGGGGGGCACAGGCGTGTTATGAATCAGCAGCAAACAGAAAAGCTTCATTCCTGCCCAGAAAGAGCAGAATGAAGCCAAAGTTCACAACATCGGCTGAAAAATATTAAATTAGAGAAATTACAAAGAAAAACTAGAATCTTATCTGGTTGAAGAAAAAAGGAGTAGCTTAAGGATGGGGAGTAAAATGTTGAGGAAGATGGTATTCAATAAGTGTCAACATTTTCAAATCATATGGAAATGTTGATACTTGGCAGAACAATTTGAAATGATTGAAAATGTGTCGGTTGATCAGCATAAAGAACTGTTATCTTTCTAGAGTCTTTCATGGATGAGTGTCAAGGGAAGGGTCATGGCCAGCAGTGACATGGAATCCATTTCTAAATGTGAAATCACTGGTTTTCCATGTTATTGGCTGAATAGATGCTCTATTAGAGCAAAAACTGGAGACTTTTATTGTGAAATTTGCTCTGGAGCGTGATTTGAAAACATCTCTAGTAGGGATGGAACGGTTCGGTTCGGTTTATGTTGATTGTTAGGAAAATCTATTATGTCTTGTATAGTATAACAGGTGTTGCACAATGCTTGCACACTGTTGCACTTTTATCCACAGCTTTCTTTCCGCCGTCATCGTAGGTCACTCTAAATGCAAAGTGGTCCCATACAGCAGACCTATAAAGTGCTGCTGGCGCGTCTTCCAACTCCTGTTCTTTCCCACTCGCCATACCCACACAAGGAATTTCCCTCCCACCACCCATCCCATACACACGCACACACACTGAGCCCACAGACCCCCCAG
>NW_015151587.1:200945-202480 GCF_000732505.1 Cyprinodon variegatus
CCAATGTTAGCTCCCGGAGCTATCCCCCTCCAATGTTAGCTCCCAGAGCTAGCCCCCTCCACTGTTAGCTCCCAGAGCTAGCAACCTGCTCCCTCTCCAACTCTCTTGTCCATTATCTTCTATCAGTCTGACTCCGATCCTCGCTGTCCTCCTGCTCTGATCTCCTGCGGTTAGCTCCCTTAGCTCCAGCGGGTGCCTGGCCCCCCATGTCTGCTCCTGATTGAGCCTCTAAAATTCTAGGAGGGTCTGTCATTGTGGAATCTGACTCCGCCTCTTTCTGTTTGCTTCACCAAGGTCCTTCTCCACCCCCTCAGTGGGGAACAGGAACCCTCAGCCCTGGTTCTGGTCCACAGGTTCTCAGCTCTCTGATGTGCAGACTTTGACTAGACCTTTAAGCATTTGAATCCCGTATCTTTCCTTCAGTGTGGAGCTGCTGCTGTTTTAGGGGTCGCTGTTTCCATGGTGACCCAGCTTGGAGGAAGTTCCGGCTGTTGGAGCAATCTAGGAATTATTATGGGATGTTGGTTTTCCTTCAAATGTGGAGCCGTGCTTCATGTCTGAAATCCCTGCAGACAAAGCTGCCAGAGAGGAAGCGTCCTGGAAAAGCTCCTGGAAACCACCTGGAAACCTCCTGGAAACCTCCTGGAAACCTCCTGGAAACCTCCTGGAAACCTCCTGGAAACCTTCCAAACTGCTTCAGTCTGGTGGAAAACGATCAGCTCGGTTTTCTGTCATGTTCTGATCCATAAAACCCAGAAACTGAATTTTTCCTTCAGTGAACCGATTGATGTTTGTTTTTGGAAAGTAGACAGGAAATGAGCGCAGGGTCAAAGGTCACCGGGTCGTGACCTCTGAACATGGGTTAGCACCTGCATCGCCACCTGTTGAATATTCTGACAAATAAAATATTGATATCAGAATTTTTACTTTTTTTCTTTTAACAATAAAAAACTTTTTTAAAAACTCTGAAGTTTTTCTTTTTTTTTTTCCTGAATTAGAAATAATAAAAGTCTCTCTGGGTCATCCGATGCTAGCATTAGCATTAGCATCAAGGAGATGGAAATAAAGGCACGGCTGGGGTCAAAGGTCAGACCCTCTTTAGTCTTTTATTCTGAGATTAATTTACTGCTTAAATTGTTTAAATGTAGAAACAGGAGAACGGGATAGAATCTATGATTTCTAGATCTGTTGTCAGCCTCTGCTAGAAGGAAGGAGTCTAAACTAGGAGAAGGTAGGAGGGCGTTGAGGAGGACGGCCTCCCTGGAGGCCCCCGGCTACAGAGGAGGGAGGTGTGACATCACAGCCTGGTGGGGTCCCAGCAGGAGACTCTGCTGCTGATAAGGATCCATCTGAGCTCAGCTAAACATCTGGAGGTAAAGATCCAAATAAGGAGCCGAGATCTTTGGATCCAACACCACTTCATCCGCTGCCATGGGGTGAGTACGACGCTGCAGGCAGCAGCTGCTCCCAGGAAACTCCTCGCATTTGGAGGAGGGGGGGTGGTTAGCAGCAGGAGGGGGGTGGTTAGCAGCAGG
>NW_015151587.1:204198-206484 GCF_000732505.1 Cyprinodon variegatus
GAACGGTTCCAGTTGGGTCTCTGTCTCCTGACCTGAAAGCTGAGTTCTGAGCTTTTAGCTTTTAGAGCTCTTTAAACAGACCCGGTCCTTATGAAAAGTTCTGGGTCTGTGGTGGAACCAGAGCCTGGAGAGAACCTGGTGAACGCGCGTGAAAATCTACTCAGACGAGGGAAAGTTTCCTTGGATGGAAACTAGAACCTGTCTGGATGTTTTCAGTGAAGATGATGAAAACATGAAGGGAACCATGACCTCCTGCTGGGTTCCTTCATGCTACTGTTGGTTCTCCTTAGAACCTCTGAGACCAGAACCAGAACATCTGCTTTAGAACCAGCTGGGCCGGTTCTGGAGGGCGCTCTGGGAAGGTCAGTTTCCAGCTTTTTGTTTCCTCATCATCACAGAATGTCCAGCAGGTCAAAGGTCACAGGTGTGGAGCAGAAGGTGGTTGTCTTTACGCCGCCTCCATGCAGCGTAGCTTTAGCTTTTAGTTCAGTGTGTCTCATAAACTCCAGGCTCATATTTCCCCTCTGAGCTCAGGAACATTCTTTCCCATTTTTGCTCCTGGGCTCTGCAGGCTTATCTCAGAAAGGTCGGGTCGGGCCCCGCCGAGTTTATGGTGACTATATAAGGCTCTTCCAGCAGGCCTGCACTCTGGCTGCTTCTCAGTGGAAACATCTGAAGAGGCTCAGTTTGAGCCACATGGGATCAGAGATGTTTATCTACTGCTTTCGTCTCCAATCATGTGGGAATCGGATGAAATGAGGCTAAAAGCAGCAGATTTAAGAGGTTTGATGACAAATGAGGGAAAATAGACGCTTGTTTTTTTCCTGCTGAGCTGAAATCCTGTTGCTCCAGTATTAGAACGTCTGACCCCCCCTCCCCTCCACAGACAGTCTGCTGCAACTCGCCAAAGTTGTAGGTGAGCGCAGACAGGAGGCCTCTGATTGGTCGGTTCTCCTTCCTCTCTATGCGTATTTCCTGTTTGGTTCCTTACCGGCTGGTTTTGTTTGTCTGACCGCCATGTTGGAAAACGACTGAAGATGGAGCAGCTAGCATAGCGAGGTGAGAACGCTGGGACCCTTTTCCACCTGGATCCCCGCTCTTTTTGGCCCTCATGTCCCTCCGTTGTCGGACAGACTTGCCCCCCCTTCCTCACCGCCTCGGCCGTATCTAGACCCACAGCTAGTTCCTGATTGGCCCTCTGGCGTTGTGGCGTGGAATAACAGCGCAGACCACGCTTCAATGTTGGGCAGAAATCAAAAATATCGGCGACACGCTGCTGGGGGAGGATAACCAGACCTTTAGCTCTTAGCGTAGCAATGCTAACCCTACCTCCCAGGATGGGGGAACAGCATCGTCCACCGGGTGCAGCTCAGACCCTCCTGATCCTTCCAGCCATCAACATCAGAGCTTATTTACATTTTCAAACCCTTTTCCAGGTTGTTATTTACAGTGAATGGAGGATAAAGATCTCAGAAGTTTATTATCAGCTGAAGTTTTTCCTTTGTTCAGTATTTGTTCTTGTAAAGTTCCTCAGTGTGACGCTATCTGGGCCCTGCTACGTTTCTAAGGCCGGATCATATAAACAGTGGGGTGTGTTTACATTAGGAAGTGTTTGCTCTTTCTCCACAGCTAAAACCCTCTGGGTGATGAATGTTCCTGCTCTCATGCTAGATTTGGATCAGGCCCGCTCAGAGTTATTACTGTCTAATAGGAACATGTAAGCAAAGGCCATGTGCTTTCCATCACTGCAGCAATATCCACAGCGCAGAGAGAAAGGAAGAAAACAGGATGAAAGGCCTGCAGACGACATGTTATGTCAGATGTTTGCATGATCCTGATTTTCTTCTTTGCTCCATATTTGCTCTTTTCTTCCTGTGGTGTAACTCGGGTCCTTTCTGTCACCATGACTCACTTCTTCCACTGGAAGTGACACTAATGGAACCGAGCTCCATTTTTTCCAAGTTTCCATTGCAGGATTCCAGCAAGGCTAACAAAGGCTCTGTGGTCAAACTTAAACTTCAGAAACAGCTGAACTGGGACCCAGAGGAAGCAGGAAGTGATGCGGCTTTCGTTTGGTCTCCATCAACAGACCGACTCTCCACACAGTCTCCTCAAAACAGACCCAAGGAAGGGGCTTGTGGGAGTCCCATGGAGCCTAGGTGACCTTTTGGAGTCCTATGGTGCCTGGGTGACCTGTGGGAGTCCTATGGAGCCTGGGTGACCTTTTGGAGTCCTATGGTGCCTAGACGACCTGTGGGAGTTCTATGGAGCCTGGGTGGGCTTTGG
>NW_015151587.1:208968-209861 GCF_000732505.1 Cyprinodon variegatus
TGAGGGCTTCTCCTAGAATGGGGGCTCCTCCTAGAATGAGGGCTCCTCCAAGAACGGGGCTCAGCAACCCGCGGCTCCGGAGTCACATGCGACTCTTTATCGCCCCCCTTGTGGCTCCCTGGAGCTTTTTCAAAAATTTAAGAAAATCGATTTTTTTTTTTCATATGGTGTGCAGGAGGTCAAACAAAAATTAATATTGTTTTCCATGCTGTAAACATTTGTTTAATAAATACATTTAAACAATAATTTGCATCATAGCCATTAAGATCAGTGGTAATAACCTGCAGCCAGCGTTAGCGGCGCCAGGCTAACAAAGCTGCAGGTGTGTCTCCATGGATCCCAGAGGGAAAAAAGAAAGATAGCTGATGAGAAAAGAGGATTCAAGAAGAATGGAGAGAATCATTTGCTTTCATTATCAATGAGGAAGGATTGCCTGCATGTTTGCTTTGGAAGGACAGGTTGCAAAAAATAAAAAGAGTAATTTGGAAAAGCATTTCCAGGGAAGACAAAATATGTAGCCGACCACCAAGCTGGGAGGGAGAGAAAAAGACCGACTGTAGAACTTCTGGATAAATTAGAGGAGAGCAAAGATAGATTTAAGAAGTAGATTGCATCTCCAAACTCCACTAGTGCTGCTAGTTTGTTGCAAAGATAGAAAACCGTCCACAGATCCAACAGGTAGTGCTCTGATGCAGGGATGGAAACTTTCCTCCATTGTTCCCCAAATCCTAAAAATATAAATCCCACCAAGGAATGATGATGACGGAGGATTTCAGGGTTAGAAAGCTCTGCTCTGATGGAATGAGGGCAACTCTTAGGATGATGGTTTCTCCTAGAAAGAGGGCACATCCTAGAATGAGGGCTCCTCCTAGAATGAGGGTTCCCCCTGGAAT
>NW_015151587.1:214055-218045 GCF_000732505.1 Cyprinodon variegatus
GTCCCTCTGGGATCAGGTGACATCAGGTTGATCTGATGAATGGAGGGATGTTTGAAATCAGGCAAACACACACCGTCCATCATGTCCCCAACGGACACGTCCCACTATGTTTGACTACTTTGTCTCCAGACTTTTTCAGGAAGCTTTTTTCCGCTGTTATAGAGTGTTTCTTTTTTCACGCTGATGGAGGAATTTCAGTGAAAACGATGTGGTTTACAGAGAAGTGATGGACGGGGAGATGTGAGCCCCTGAGAGGGAAGCCTGTTCAGCATCACAGGAGGAGAGCTGTGAACGGGGCCCAGTCCTGGAATACAGGCGGGCAGATGAACGGCTCTGTGTCGCTAAGGAAGGTCGGACTGAGACATGTTTCATGGTTAGAAGGTCTGGGAGGTTCTGCTTCTATCAGATCTAGCAGACAGTGTTTCTCATGGGCTGAATGTGGCGGCAGGTCTTTACTGGTTCCTCCAGAACAGAACCTGCCCACCCGCCTTGGCTTTCCCTCACTTTTAAAGTTTGTTTTATTTTAGTTTATTTCAAGTGTTTAAATGAGGTTTCTCCATCATACGTTGCTGAGCGTCTTCATCCCTTCTTTATCCCTTCTTCATCCCTTCTTCATCCCTTCTTCCTCCCAGCTCTGCGGGAAGCGAGGTGTGGGAGTAATCTGCCCAGTAATCTGTTGATCATGGAGGCTCCGCCGCCGCGGCCATGTTTAGCCTGGTTCCAGTCTCAGACCCACTCTGACCCAGCTGGTTTAACTGGGTTTTTTAATCGTTCTCTGATGATGTTTCTCATTTGAAGGTGTTTGTAGTTTGTAACCCCGTGCAACTTCAGCACCGGTTGTTTTAAAGCTCTTCACCCATAGAGCCTCAACCTTCCCATCAGAAAGGAGATTTAATTTATCGACCGCCTGCCGTATTCTTCTTCTGGTTTTGACATTCAGCATTTTTCTTTCTTCACAAAGCATTTCCACTAAAACCCACAGGATCAATCCAACCAGCAGATGGCAGTGGTGTTCCCAAGTGTCTGCATGTGGTAGCTTCTACCCCCACAGATCTGCTTCTGTTTTAGGTTTCAGCTGCAGCAGAGTCAGACGTCTCCATTCTGTGGCTGCGTCTCCAGCAGGACCAGTGATCCCTGGGGAAGCCCTGCATGGAAACCAGTGATCAATGAACACCAAACCATCAGCTAGCAGGACCGCTCGCTGCAGAGAAGAAACAAGAAACCTTATCATTGTCCAGATGTCCATCGCAGGTGGACAGAAAGGCTGAGAAATCTTTCTTCTTTGGTGATAGATGGATGTCATCCTCCATCCTCTACTGCAGGGAAGCAACATCTCCTTTCATTCAACAGTTCCTCACCTGCCATCTGAAGGCAATTTACTATCAGCTCAACCAGAAAGATTGGCTCAGAGTTTAATGTCCCTCTGTCCTCCAGCAGCGGGAGCCTATAGCAGCATCTCTAAAGCAGTGATTCCCACCTCCTCAGGAAGCATAGAGTCATATTATCAGAGCAGTGATTCCCCACCTCCTCAGGAAGCATAGAGTCATATTATCAGAGCAGTGATTCCCATAGAGTCATATTATCAGAGCAGTGATTCCCATAGAGTCATATTATCAGAGCTCAGAGGTAAAGAATGCAGACGGAAATTAAAAACAGATATACTAACAGACAAATAATGATGTTGGACACGTTTAAAAGTATAGAAGAAACCAAAGAGAGAAACAATCCGCTCTCTTGGCTTTTTAGATGTTTTTTATGCGGGGGGGGGGGGGGGGTGGGGGTTTAGGTTTAGGTTTCCATGGTTATGGAGTCCAGGTGGCCTGGGGGGGAGGTCCTCCTTCCAGCAGGAGATCCAGCCTAAACAACCAGGACTGCTTTAGATCTCAGCAGCTTCATGTTAAAAGTGGCCTAGTCAAAGTCCAGACCTAGATCACACAGAATGTCCAGGAATGCTTAGGGAGGAGAAACGTTTCAGCTGCTCCCCGCCTGGAGAACAGCCCCACCTTCCCAGACGTTATTCCCTGGAATGTTGGGAATGGTGCAGGATTCCCAACGGTCCAGGGAATCGTCTCCTGTCCAGGTTAGACACCGTCTGTCTCAGCAGATTACCTGGAAGTGGTTTTATGAGCAGAGCAGGGAACTGGTTTCCCTGAGTCTCCAACTGGTTCCTGGTGAGGAGCTGACTGGGCTGAACTGGGCTAAGCGTGTCTAGAGCTGTGAGAATAGAATGTGATCTCTGCAGAGGGCCTCACTCTGGGCCCCGCCCCCCTGCATCACTGATAAGGGCCCCATTTTTCGCTTCCCAGGGGGGGACCAGCTGCCATCTGCTGGTAAGGTGACACCACCAGCTGGGCCAACTGGGAGGATACTGGAAACCAGTGTAGCAGACAGAGAAGCTGTTAGACTGAGAGCCTCTGGGTTTCTTCCTCATCATCATCATCATCATCATCATCATGTTAGATCCATAAAGGACGCCTCCTTAGAACTGTCCTCCCCCCCTGACCCTTCCAGGGACACCAACCTCGTCTTTCCTCCCTGATCCATCAAACATCGACTGCAGATTAAAGACGCTTTAATCTGAGATTAATCAGCAGATCAGATCAGGCTAACGGCGTTAGCTGTTTTCTTATTGGGCGGATTTTCGCGGTTTTCTCAGGTTTCTTTGTGTTTCTCCTTCCTGCGTCCAACCATCTGGACGTCCATCTTTAGCCTGTCGTCCTTTAGCTCAGAGCTGCACTTTGCTCCATGGAGTGAATCCATGATGTTTCCCATCAGGATCAGGTTACTTTGCTCATCGTCTTTAGGATCAAACAGGAAAACCTGAATCGCCATGGAAACGCTGTCAGTTCATTTGGACGCTGTAACTTCCTGATGTAGAAATTCTCTCTGAGCTTCATTCCAGGAATCATCTAAAGGCTCCCAGACGGCCTCACATCATCCTCCATCAGGGTAAACAGGAGGCCGACTGCCAGTCCTCCTCCTTCCCTGGGGGAGCACTCTATGGAAACAGATCTATTCCTACGGCAGTGAATTATTTCTAAGGAAGGAGAGGAGCAAACCTAGATCCAGGATTCTAGAACCTCTGACCTGAGTGTGTTTGAAAGGAACGCATCTTTTAAACAAGTCGACAGAAAGAACGGCGTGCTCTGAGGAAGGGGGAGGAGCCATAACTCAGCAACACTAAACCCCCCCCCCCCCCCCCCCCCCCCCACACACACACACACACACACACTTCCTGTAGATAGAAAACTGTCCAGATTCAAAGGTTGTGATTTAAAGTTTGATGTTTTTATCCTGTTTCCTGTTAGCATGTCCTTACAGGTGTTATATTGTCGTTAGCTTCAGGGGGGGATTTAAACCAGCAACCCCTGCTGGATTTCGGTTGATCTTTATCTTTTAGCATTTCAAACCAGTGGGGTGTTTTTGCGCTGAACGGCGTTCCGGACATTCCAGAGTTGGAATGATGAACAGATTTTCATTTTCTCTGCTGATGATAGAAACTCTGTTATTCTCCGTTTTCAGCAGAGAAACATCTCTTCCTGTAAACGCTGCAGAGGAGCCCCGGAATGACCGGCAAACGGGTAAAGAAGGAACTAGTGTTGGTGAGGGCAGCGTCCATCTTGAATGCTGGTAGTGGGAGATCTGAGCTACTTCCTGTTTAGTTAGAGTTTAGTTCCTGCAAAGACTGCAGGTTAGTGTGCTAATGGTTAGTGACGCTCCGCTGCATCCTAAATCCACCAAACAAAGATGGCGGCGCTTCCTCTCAGGTAGGAAATGGAGATCTGGAGCCGAAGGTTGGTGATCTCTGCACCAGAAAAACTCTTTTCATTGGAGTAAAGCTAAGGAAGTAGACGTTAAATGCAGGAAGTAGATGTTAAATGCAGGAAGTAGATGTTAAATGCAGGAAGTAGATGTTAAATGCAGGAAGTAGACGTTACCTGCAGGAAGTAGATGTTAAATGCAGGAAGTAGACGTTAAATGCAGGAAGTA
>NW_015151587.1:220707-222521 GCF_000732505.1 Cyprinodon variegatus
CACACCTTATGTAGGATGTTGATGTCATTAGGCCACGCCCCTTCTCATTACAGAGACGCACACCACCTGATTTACTGAATTGGTAGTTGGCTTTCAGGCCTAAACAGCTGGAGGAGGACAACCTGTATGAAATGTTTATCCACGCCCCCTGGATGATATTTACTAACCATTAGAACCGACCCACATCATGGCCGCTTGTTCACTCTGCTATCACTCTGCAGGCTACCGTTGCATTGTGGGGAATGTAGTGTAGTTGGGATGTGTTGCACCAACACTACATTCCCAGGGGAAAACATGATTGTGTTTTTCTTTTATTTTAATTTTTTTGCTTTGCTTTGCATGTTTGGGTTGTTTTGCTTTTCCCTCTTTAACAATCCAAGCTGGGCTGAAGTCGGTTATCTGAGGAGGCGGAGTCTAATAAGAGGCGTTAGCAGAGGCTGACTGAAGCCAAGATAGAAGGAGCCTGGATGGAGGGAGGGGCGGAGCTCCTGCAGGTGATGGAGGCCCTGCTTAGGGGGGGGGGGCAGGTGGGATCCGCACGATAATCTGATGGAGACGGAGCGCTACGTCCAGGCGAGGCCCTCTGCCCTGATCTGGTTACCTGCTGCTATTCTGTGGATCCCACCTGCCCCTCCCTCAGCAGCACCTCCATCACCTGCAGGAGCTCCGCCCCCCCCTCTATCCAGGCTCCTTGTACTTTGGCCTCAGTCAGCCTCTGCAGACACCTGTAGTCTTCTTCTTCTTGTTTTTGGTATTGCTCTGCTGTTTGTTTAATAAATTCCTTTTTTAAAGAACCTCTGGCTGAATTCTGGATTCGCTGCCATGATTAATCACAACATTTTTACATTTCTTTGTACAAGACGTGATTTTCTTTGAAGGAAGTGTTTCTGTCTGCCATAGATTGATGTATTTTATTTCATTCATTCATATTTTTCAGACTCATGGAAAAATGCAGAAAAGAGCCATGAGAGAGATTTTTATTTTACTGTTAGAAAGTAGTGACCGGAGCAGCATGGTTACGCATTTTCAGTTTATAACGCTTGCACTTTCATTTATGTATTTATATTAATAAGTTTATTAATATAATAAAAGTTAATTAATAATATTGATATTAATATTTTGGGTTTCTTTGTTTTAATAGGATATGTTCATTCAATATGTTTTAATAAACATTTAACCAGTCCGTCAGCTTGGAGCAGGCTTGGTTCTTTTAACTTCAGTAGAACCGGTTTGGATCCTGAATGTTCTCTACCTGCAGCCTCTGAAGCAGGGGCGGAGCTAGATGGGGGGCCAGGGGTGGCCATGGCAACCCTTAGCCAATCACTGGCCACCCCTGTGGCCACCTCTACTGTTTATTTCCCTCTAATGCAGATGTTGGCAAAACATTTTAATTTTTCATATATTAATAATTAGTTGCCAACAAAAACACTGCGGTTAATTTTGCTCATCAATAAACTAACATTAAAGATGATAAATACAGAATTCCTCTTTTCAGAAATAGATTTTGTGTTTTATGGGGTAAAGAGAAAATGATGCGTCTCTGCAAGTCATCTAAGAGTCTTCAATGAAATTATAGATAAATAAATATTTTAGTAAATAATCAACTGATGTAAATATGAGTTTTATGCAGAATGTTTATTGATTAAGCAGGTAAGTAATGACGATGGGAAAGATGTTCGCCCAGAACTCAAACCTGAAAGAATTTTATCCTCTAAACCTTTTAAATTACGGATGTTTAAATATCTGCGTCTGTTTGTCAGCAAAGGCTGCAGGAAAGTAGAGTTAGTCTTTATTTAGAAAACATGGATGTTTGG
>NW_015151587.1:224733-226148 GCF_000732505.1 Cyprinodon variegatus
ACTGCCTGTTGGTTACAGCCTGTTGGTTACTGCCTGTTGGTTACAGCCTGTTGGTTACTGCCTGTTGGTTACAGCCTGTTGGTTACTGCCTGTTGGTTACAGCCTGTTGGTTACAGCCTGTTGGTTACAGCCGTCCATCAGTCTTCCTCGTTGGTTGGTCTTTGGTTTCTCCTTAAACAGGTAGAGCGTCTGAATGTTAGCTAGAGGCTAAGGTCAGATCACACCACTGATCCAATGCTAATGCTAATGCTAATGCTAACTATGGACTCACCATTAGGAGAGTCGCAGACTGACCAATGAAAACGTGTGTCAGGGTTGGTCTGTGCCTCGCCTCGTGGATTAGCTACGGCCGGGCGCGGCGTGCTGCTGTCGGATGGAGAGGAGGAGGAAACATCCTTCAAGCTGTTAGATCGGAGTTAGACCACGGGCTGCTCTGATTGGATGAAGGCTCTGGCAGATGATGGATCCGATTGGAGCAGACGTTAATGAAATGATGAGCAGATGATGAAAAGGGCAGCAGGTTGTTCAGCCTCCGTCATTTCAGACATAACCAGATTGTCTTCAGTCCGACGGCACGTTTTTCTCTTCTGTCTCATTTGATCTGATTTAATGTCACAGAATTAGATGTTAAATGAAATAATGAAACCGGTCAGTAGGAACACCGTGGAAACGCCTCAGAGGCGGGAACGCCATGAAGACCAGGAGATCAGGACCAGGAGATCAGGACATGAGTCAGGGGCCGCATGCAGACCAACGGTGGCCCAGATGGAGGCTCTGTGGAGCTGCATGCTAGTGTCCAGAAAAAGACTTTCATTTGGTGTTTAAAAACAAACAGGAACTTCCTGAGTTTGGTGATTCCTCGGCTGAACAGATGAGGTCAGATCAGAGTGAATTATGGAGAACGTCTCCCACAGCAGACGTTCTCTAAGCTTCTCTGACTCCATCACCATTAAAGCCCCCCCCATAGCCAGCCAGCTGGTCTACAGGCAGAGCATGCAGATGATGAAAGGAGGACCTTCTGGATTCTTCTACCCTGACCTCTGAGCTTCATTCAGCTGGAAGCCGGACAGAGGCTCCTTGTTGCTCTGCCTTATTCATCACATCCTTTGCTTGATATTTCCAACAGAGCAGCGATTGTCTGGATCAGAACCGCTGACGTCTCTCTGCGCTCGGCCCGCTCATGTGACCCAGGCCCTTTAGTTAAAGGTTCAGGTCGTCCATCATCATGAAAAGGTCTGAGCGGCTTTAATCAGCACTCAGCCGGATTGATAGCAGCCGCTCTGGGCTAACGGTCGACACAGATCTGCTCCAGCTTTCTGTCTGCTGGAAACACCTCAGACTGAACGACTGACCTTAGCATGGTTAGCATGATTAGCATGGGTAGCAGAATTAGCATGGTTAGCATGATTAGCATG
>NW_015151587.1:228103-229632 GCF_000732505.1 Cyprinodon variegatus
AGCATGGTTAACATAGGTAGCATGATTAGCATGGGTAGCATAGTTAGCATGGGTAGCATAGTTACCATGGTTAGCATAATTAGCATAGGTAGCATAGTTAGCACGGGTAGCATGGAGAGCATGATTAGCATAGTAAGCATGGTTAGCATGGGTAAAATGGTTAGCATAGTTAGCATTGGTAGCATGGTTAGCATGGGTAGCATAGTTAGCATGATTAGCATGAGTAGCGTAGTTAGCATGGGTAGCATAGTTAGCATGGGTAGCATAGTTAGCACGGGTAGCATGGAGAGCATGATTAGCATAGTTAGCATGTTAGCATGGGTAAAATGGTTAGCATAGTTAGCATGGGTAGCATGGTTAGCATGGGTAGCATAGTTAGCATGATTAGCATGAGTAGCGTAGTTAGCATGGGTAGCATAGTTAGCATGGTTAGCATCATTAGCATGGAGAGCATGGTTAGCATGGGTAAAATGGTTAGAATAGTTAGCATGGGTAGCATGGAGAGCATGGTTAGCATAGTTAGCATGGGTAAAATGGTTAGCATAGTTAGCATGGTTAGCATCATTAGCATGGGTAGCATGGAGAGCATGGTTAGCATGGTTAGCATGGGTAGCATGGTCAGCATAGTTAGCATGGGTAGCATGGTCAGCATAGTTAGCATGGGTAGCATGGTTAGCATGATCAAGCAGTCCTCTGCAGACCTGAACCTCCTCTCTGATCCCAGCAGCTTCCTCTACAGGTTTAAAAAAACTTCCCATAATCCTTCACTCTTCCTGTTCTGAGACGCTGTCCCGGTCCAACAGGCTCCGTCTGAGCAGCCATTTTCTCCCTAAACAGAATAAATCCTTATTTTAGTCATTTTAATCTGACCAAGTTTCCTTTAATCAATTAAAGCTTGTTAGCATCACTGCCGTCACTAAAGTTCTGCTAATGTTTTAATAAGTTTCTGCTGAAAGCGGAGCTGCAGCTCAGATTAAAATAATCCGGCCTGTTTCTGAGCTGAAGGTCCTCACTGCTGACAATCCAACATGGCCACCAGTGGCTGTCCGTCTGTTGGTCTGATTAAAGCAGAATCCCCCCCCCCCTGCTATGTGGACCACCCTCTGCCCACGCGCATAGCTCAGCCTGTGGGTGTAAAAATAGCCAGGCGGGGGGCGGGGGGGCTGATAGTGGTCAGAGTTGGAGTCAGAGGAGAAGCTAGCAGAGCTGCCTGGATCCTGGACACTTAACCCCCCTCCCCCTCTGGTTTCTCTGTGGATTATTGATGGCGGCCGTCCACCATGGGCAACGCAGCCCTCTGTAAGGTGTGCGGCTCAGACAAAGGCCTGAGACCCGCCGTGACCCGGACCGACCCGGACGGCCACCCGGGACCGGACTACTTCTGCCCCCAGCATTTCCCTGCTCAGCTGATGCTGGTAAGAGCTTCCTGTGACAGGTGCAGCGCCGGCAGCCGCTATTTTTACCCTCAACCTTCCTCTGATCATCGTCTTCATCACTAACCATCCTCAGAGGTTTGGCTCGGGGGGGGG
>NW_015151587.1:232607-234299 GCF_000732505.1 Cyprinodon variegatus
AGTCAGAATAAACTTTAATCTGGATTTAAAGCAACTTTTCCAGTTTATTCCAGATCAGTGGAGCTGAAGAACTAGAAGCTGCTTCTCTATGTTTGGTTCTGATCCAGTAGAGCTGAGAGGTCTGGCTGTCGATCGCCTGCCAAGCAGTCTGTAATGGATTCTAGAACTGATCTATTCAGTGATTTCTAGACTAACAGAAGGATTTTAAAGCCTGAGATACGAGGAAGGACTGTAGAACTGAGCTGATGTGATCTAGTTTCCTAGTTCTAGTGAGGACGTTCTGGATGAGATATTGGTGTTTTTTTCGGGTCTTCAGTCGGTTTCTTTGTTTATTTTGGGACCAGAGGCTGAAATCAATCTCATCAGATTTGCTGCTCGCTCTGCAGGCTCCTCTGACAGGCCAGGAGGCGGTTGTCATGGTTACCTCCTGTCAGTGGGAGGAGAGACGATGGAGGAGGCGGCTCTGCATTACTGATACACCTGAGTGGCTGAACATGAAAGCTTGATGCTGATGGGGGGGGGTCAGTTAGGGGTCAAAGTGCACTGTGGGTGGGCAGACATCATCTATTTGTAGATCTATACTGATCAGATCAATCAACATGCAGATCCAGGTTAATCTCTGCAGGTAAAATTACACTCATATTTATTAATGTTTCTACATTTTATAGACATTCAACAGATAGATCAACATTTGTTATGTTTTCCACATGGATCTGTCTGAATAGGAGCAAATATTTCTAGGTTCTCCGTGTTTAAATTCTGTCGTTCTGACCTGATTTAGGACGTGGCGGAGGAGCATAATCCAGGCCTCTTTAGTTCTAGAATATTGATGTTAAGGATTTATCATCTTTCAGCGTAAATACTGCCACCTTCAGGCTTAGAGCGGAACTGATGGATTCCAGCAGAATCTCTGCTTCTTAGGATCCATTTAACGCTTCACTGTAAAAACAATCAGTTCGATTTGAACGTTAAGCAGGATAGAAAGTTTATTTATAGAAATAAACCCAGAGTGAAATAAATTCTGTCTATTTTTATTGACTGGGATGGATTTTGATTTCTGGGTCACAGCCTGAAATGTTTGGAGTTGGAATCAAGAAAAACAAGAAGAAGAAAAATAAAAGATTTCCTTTGAGACGCGTTTCCTGAAGCGACCTGCTGAAGATTCCCAGAAAGCTTTGCTTCCTGAAAGGATGAAGAGGAGGAGCGACGAAGATCTACCACCGACCTTAAAGAGGAACTCAGCTGGTTCTAGGACACACAGCTGATGATTCCCGTCTGCACACTGGGATCACTGGGATCACTGGGATTACTGGGATCACTGGGATTACTGGGATCACTGGGATTGCTGGGATTGCTGGGATCACTGGGATCACTGGGATTGCTGGAATTACTGGGATCACTGGGATTGCTGGGATCATTTGGATAGCTGGAATTACTGGGATCACTGGGCTCACTGGGCTCACTGGGATCACTGGGATCACTGGGCTCACTGGGATCACTGGGATCACTGGGATCACTGGGCTCACTGGGATCACTGGGATCACTGGGCTCACTGGGATCACTGGGATCACTGGGATCACTGGGCTCACTGGGATCACTGGGCTCACTGGGATCACTGGGATCACTGGGATCACTGGGCTCACTGGGATCACTGGGCTCACTGGGATCACTGGGATCACTGGGATCACTGGG
>NW_015151587.1:236129-237746 GCF_000732505.1 Cyprinodon variegatus
GGTCCCTGCAGGTCGCTGCAAGTAGATGCAGGTCCCTGCAGGTAGATGCAGGTCCCTGCAGGTCGCTGCAAGTAGATGCAGGTCCCTGCAGGTCGATGCAGGTCCCTGCAGGTCACTGCAGGTAGATGCAGGTCCCTGCAGGTCGCTGCAGGTCACTGCAGGTAGATGCATGTCCCTGCAGGTAGATGCAGGTCCCTGCAGGTCGCTGCAAGTAGATGCAGGTCCCTGCAGGTAGATGCAGGTCCCTGCAGGTCGATGCAGGTCCCTGCAGGTCCCTGCAGGTCAATGCAGCTCCCTGCAGGTAGATGCAGGTCCCTGCAGGTCAATGCAGCTCCCTGCAGGTAGATGCAGGTCCCTGCAGGTAGATGCAGGTCCCTGCAGGTCGATGCAGGTCCCTGCAGGGCCCTGCAGGTAGATGCAGCTCCCTGCAGGTTTATGCAGGTCGATGCAGGTCCCTGCAGGTCAATGCAGCTCCCTGCAGGTAGATGCAGGTCCCTGCAGGTCGCTGCAGGTCCCTGCAGGTTGCTGCAGGTCGATGAGGTCCGCCTGGCGTCCCATCAGGGCTGCAGCGTCAGGACTGCGTCCTTTCCTCTGCTCTGTGACGGTCTGTAGCAGAGCTACTGACAGGCTGCAGCACAGAGAGGCTGAATATCAGAGGATTCTGCTGAGGAGGATGAAGGTTCTCCTCTGGGGGACCGGCTCTCTGGTCAAAGCAGCAGGAATGCGGTAAAAATAAGCATCACAGAGACGTTTTACAGTGATGCAGCAGAGATCTGGGGGCTTTGGAAAAGCTGCATGTAAGCCAGGATTTAGCTTCAGAGAAAAAGTGCTGAATCATTCTGCCTCCTTCCTCTGTTGATCTGACAGCAGCTCATCCAGAAACATGCAGAGACTGATTTATGGTTGGATCAGAGGTCACTGAGTATTTCTCCAACAAAACAAAGGAAAGCATCATGATGCTGTAGTTTGCACCTTCAACAAAGTAAATGCAGGAAGAGCTTCTCCTGGATCAGAAAGGTCAGAGCAGGGGGGGGTCCTAAAGACCTTCTCTGACTCTGCTGTGGCATCAGCCATCTTCTATGGAGCTGTCTGTTGGAGCAGCGGCTGATCTGTAGCTGAGAGGAAGTGGCTGGATCAGCTGATCAGGAAGGCCAGCTCTGATTGGATGCCCTCTGGACTCAGTGCAGGAGGTGGAAAACAGACGGATCCTAAATAAATGAACATCTCTTCTGGTTCAGCTGGTGCTGAACTGGACAGCTCCTTCAGTGACAGACTGCTGCACCCTAAATGCACCAGGGCGCGTTATCACAGATCCTTCCTCCCAGCAGCTGGAAGGCTCTAGAACCACCACTGTTCCCAGTAACCTCAACCAGTTCTTCCATTCAGGCTGATTTCTACCTTAGTCAGTTAAATAACCTGCTGCTGTCATTCTGCACATCTCTGATGCTGCTGATAGTTTCAAACATCCATTACTATAAAAATGTCCATAGCTGCATATTGGTTAATTATTCTCCAGTTTTATATTGTTTAAATACTTTACAGGATTTCATTGTTTATATTTTAACTCTTCACTAGTATGTTATTCTTATACATTTTTCTAAGGTCCACAATGTATGT
>NW_015151587.1:237913-239552 GCF_000732505.1 Cyprinodon variegatus
CACTGAGTAGCCACTGAGTAACCACTGTTTAGCCACTGTTTAGCCACTGTGTAGCCACTGAGTAGCCACTGTTTAGCCACTGTTTAGCCACTGTGTAGCCACTGAGTAGCCACTGTTTAGCCGCTGTGTAGCCGCTGAGTAGCCGCTGAGTAGCCGCTGTTTAGCCACTGTTTAGCCACTGTGTAGCCACTGAGTAGCCACTGTTTAGCCGCTGAGTAGCTGATGAGTAGCCGCTGAGTAGCCACTGAGTAGCCACTGAGTAACCACTGTTTAGCCGCTGTGTAGCCACTGAGTAACCACTGTTTAGCCACTGTTTAGCCACTGTGTAGCCACTGAGTAACCACTGAGTAGCCGCTGAGTAGCTGCTGAGTAGCCGCTGAGTAGCCGCTGTTTAGCCGCTGAGTAGCTGCTGAGTAGCCGCTGAGTAGCCACTGAGTAGCCACTGAGTAACCACTGTTTAGCCACTGTTTAGCCGCTGTGTAGCCGCTGAGTAGCTGCTGAGTAGCCACTGAGTAGCCACTGTTTAGCCACTGTTTAGCCACTGTGTAGCCGCTGAGTAGCTGCTGAGTAGCCACTGAGTAACCACTGAATAGCCACTGTTTAGCCACTGAGTAGCCACTGAGTAGCCACTGAGTAGCCACTGAGTAACCACTGTTTAGCCACTGAGTAGCCACTGTTTAGCTACTGAGTAGCCACTGAGTAGCCGCTGTTTAGCCACTGAGTAGCCACTGTGTAGCCGCTGTGTAGCTGCTGAGTAGCCACTGAGGAGCCACTGTGTAGCCGCTGAATAGCCAGTGTTTAGCCACTGAGTAGCCGCTGTGTAGCCGCTGAGTAGCCACTGAGAAAACTCTGATTGCAGAGGAGAACACAGAATGTTTGGAAGCATCTCTCTTTGACAGGATCAGTTAAAGTTTAGCTGTTTGATGAATAGTCTGTGGGGTGAAGCTAATTCTCCTTCTGTTGGTGCGACTCGTAGGACTCTGTCAGAGGAGTCATGGAGAGAAGAAGGAGAAGGAGGTCTTTCTTGCTTCATCTTTCCTTCCTTCTTTCTCTCATCGTTCTCCGTTGGTCTCTCTCTAAATGTGCCAGCTGGATGTGATTAGCTCAAAATCATCCCGTAAAGGACTGGAGGACTGATTTCAATGTTGAGGAGAATTAGTTTGTGTATTTATGGGTATCCCAGTATTTTGCTCATTCTGATAATCATCACAATTCATGAAGGCAAACATGATGCATTCATGCAACATTGTAAATTAGAACCTGGTTAGTAGATCAACTTTGCTCATTATTGAATTCAGATGTTCTTTAAATAAAGGATGTTCCATAAATCCCCGTGAACCTTACTAGCCAATGCTGCTAGCTTAGCATTCAGAGGACATTTGGTTCCTGTTTCTCTGTGAAGCAGCTGGTTAGAGTCTGGCTTCTGGTCCGCTTAGAGCAACTCTCTGTGAGACAGGAATAAAATGTCTTCCTCTCCATCTGCTCTCTTCCAGTCCGACAGCAACACCAGTTTCCTGAGAGCAGCGAGAGCCGGAAACATCGAGAAGGTTCTGGAATATCTGAAAGGAGGAGTGGACATCAGCACCTCCAACCAGGTGGGAGATAAACACCCTCCATCCATCCATCATCCATCCATCCA